>NC_092167.1:1295000-1430000 GCF_045791955.1 Oncorhynchus clarkii lewisi
AGCAGGCCCAGAGCAGCGTCCAGAGCAGCGTCCAGAGCAGCGTCCAGGCCACGAGCAGCGTCCAGGCCACGAGCAGCGTCCAGGCCATGAGCAGGCCCAGAGCAGCGTCCAGAGCAGCGTCCAGGCCCAGAGCAGGCCCAGAGCAGCGTCCAGGCCACGAGCAGCGTCCAGGCCACGAGCAGCGTCCAGGCCACGAGCAGCGTCCAGGCCACGAGCAGCGTCCAGGCCCAGAGCAGCGTCCAGGCCCAGAGCAGGCCCAGAGCAGCGTCCAGGCCACGAGCAGGCCCAGAGCAGGCCCAGAGCAGCGTCCAGGCCCAGAGCAGGCCCAGAGCAGCGTCCAGGCCCAGAGCAGCGTCCAGGCCACGAGCAGCGTCCAGGCCCAGAGCAGCGTCCAGGCCCAGAGCAGGCCCAGAGCAGCGTCCAGGCCACGAGCAGGCCCAGAGCAGGCCCAGAGCAGCGTCCAGGCCCAGAGCAGGCCCAGAGCAGCGTCCAGGCCCAGAGCAGCGTCCAGGCCCAGAGCAGGCCCAGGATATCAGTAAGGAAGAGGGGATGTGATAGCTGAAGACTGGTACCCAGACTAACATTCCACTCCTGTCATTTGCCAAAGACACTAGACATTCTCTCTTTAAATATGAACATTATATCATTAACGAGCTGGAGGAGATCAAAGGAATTGATCCTGATTCGATAACCCTCATAGCTATCCTCCAATCACAAAGGGTGATTGGCATTCTCTCAACCAGCTTCATACCACACTCCTTCGTGCCTTATTGCTTAGATCTATATGCGTGCCAGTGTGTGTATATGTGTAGAGTCTCTTGAAACACAATCTATTCCTAGGGACTTCCTGCCACTTCCAAGAACCACAACCTCATCAAGAAGCCTGTGTGTGTGTGTGTGTGTGTGTGTGTGTGTGTGTGTGTGTGTGTGTGTGTGTGTGTGTAGGCTAAAGGAGATGTTCAGAAATGTTCCCATTTCCTCCTATGAGGCTGCGCTCCAAAGACTCTCCAGTTGAACACTGCTAATTACAGAGATGGAGTCAAGACCGGACCTACGTCCCAAAACGGCACCCTACTCCCTATGTAGTGCACTACTTTTGACCAGGGCCCATAGGGAATAGGGTTCCATTTTGGGCCTAAACCAGAACTTTCCAGGCCCATCTCTGGCTAATTGGAGACTTCAGGAAGTCGTCCTGTTTCCAGACAGTTAAATAAAAGACTAAAGGGTCAGTATTGTGGTTGTGAGGCTTTGTTCCTGCCTCTGTATTTACAGTAAAACACGAGGGACAGCAAAGTGCCGGGTTACAGGCAGAGTGAAATGTACAAATGGTTCACTTCTATTGGGTCTTCTAAATAACCACCAATCAGCTCAGTGCAGACAGATCAGATCTACCAATCAGGTCAGTGCAGATATATCAGATCTACCAATCAGCTCAGTGCAGATATATCAGATCTACCAAACAGCTCAGTGCAGACAGATCAGATCTACCAAACAGCTCAGTGCAGACAGATCAGATCTACCAATCAGCTCAGTGCAGATATATCAGATCTACCAATCAGCTCAGTGCAGATATATCAGATCTACCAAACAGCTCAGTGCAGACATATCAGATCTACCAAACAGCTCAGTGCAGACAGATCAGATCTACCAAACAGCTCAGTGCAGACAGATCAGATCTGCCACCAAAACAGGTCAGTGCAGACAGATATTGACCAGCAAAATAGGTCAATGCAGACAGATATTTACCACCAAAGCAGGTCAGTGCAGACAGATATGTACCACCAAACAGTTCAGTGCAGACAGATGTTTACCACCGAAACAGGTCAGTGCAGACAGATATTTGCCACCAAAACAGGTCAGTGCAGACAGATGTTTAGCACCAAAACAGGTCAGTGCAGACAGATATTTGCCACCAAAACAGGTCAGTGCAGACAGATATTTGATCTACCACAAAACAGGTTGTGTTCATTGCCAGTGGTTCCAGTTAAACTGATGACCACTGATCTAAGCCCTATTACAACAAAAACATGACGCGTCATTTAGTTCCAGGAAGTCATTTAGATCCAGGAAGTCATTTAGATCCAGGAAGTCATTTAGATCCAGGAAGTCATTTAGATCCAGGAAGTCATTTAGACCCAGGAAGTCATTTAGTTCCAGGAAGTCATTTAGTTCCAGGAAGTCATTTAGTTCCAGGAAGTCATTTAGTTCCAGGAAGTCATTTAGATCCAGGAAGTCATTTAGATCCAGGAAGTCATTTAGTTCCAGGAAGTCATTTAGTTCCAGGAAGTCATTTAGTTCCAGGAAGTCATTTAGTTCCAGGAAGTCATTTAGATCCAGGAAGTCATTTAGATCCAGGAAGTCATTTAGATCCAGGAAGTCATTTAGTTCCAGGAAGTCATTTAGATCCAGGAAGTCATTGCCGTCATCTCCTCCAATCACTAAATCTTTGGAAACCCAACTTGATGCGTTATTGTATTGTTGCTTAATAATATATTTGTTTTTCCCCTGGAAGGGAGACGTCTCTGTTGTTCTAAGAACCATTCCCTGTTTAAAGTTGTTATGGTAACGAGTAGGTGAGAGGTTTTTTTTCCACTGTTTGGGGCTGGGATGACTGTGTCAGAGTCAGAGTGTGTGGGTGTCAGTGTCCTGTCCCATCCGGGGAGGACTCCGCTGCCAGGGGATGGGATCTGTGTGTGTCCTGTCCCAACCGGGGGGGGGGGGGGGGGGGTAGGAATCCACTGCCAGGAAATGGGAATAACATCTGTGTGAGTCGATGTGAGTGTGTCACTGTTTGGGGCTGGGTGTGTGTGTGTGTGTCCTGTCCCATCCGGGGGGGGGGGGGGGGAATCCACTGCCAGGGAATGGGATCTGTGTGTGTGTGTGTGTGTGTGTGTGTGTGTGTGTGTGTGTGTGTGTGTGTGTGTGTATAAATGCAAGTGTTTGTGAGTGAAAGAGAGTGTTTGTGTGTCAGAGAGAAGAGAGACAGAGCGAGAGAGAGTCTGTTTTCAGGCCGTGGCTTCCTGCCACTCGCCCACATCAGAGTGTTGTGGGTGAGTGTTGTAGAGGTGTTGTGTCTACAAACATCTCAGATAAAACTCCAGGATCTGTTAATGGGTGTGTGTCACTGCCTCCCTTCCAAATGAAACCCTATTCCCTATGTAGGGGGCCAACGGAACCCTATTCCCTATGTAGGGGGCCAACGGAACCCTATTCCCTATGTAGGGGGCCAACGGAACCCTATTCCCTATGTAGATCACTTTTACCCAGGGGCCATTTGGGATGTACACTTTCACTGCCTTCGCTGGTGATTCACTGGGGTCTCAGTAACCATTCTGCTGTTTACACCCTGAACCATCCTATAGCTGTTATGTTCTGGTCTACTGAGCAACACAACAGGCCAGACCTGCAGCCATCCACCCAGCCACTCCACCCACCCAGCCACTCCAACCACCCAGCCACTCCACCCACCCAGCCACTCCACCCACCCAGCCACTCCACCCACCCAGCCACTCCACCCACCCAGCCACTCCATCCATCCAGCCACTCCACCCACCCACTCAGCCACTCCATCCACCCACCCACTCAGCCACTCCATCCACCCACCCACTCAGCCACTCCAGCCACCCACCCAGCCACTCCATCCACCCACCCAGCCACTCCATCCACCCACCCAGCCACTCCATCCACCCAGCCACCCAGCCACTCCATCCATCCAGTAATCCTCTAAAGTCTTACTGCCACAACTCTTTCCAGACAGTAGAACTCAATTTGACCTGGGTCTCCTATAGAGTGCACTAGTTTTAACCATATCCCTATGGTGCACTATATAGGGAATAGGGTGTATTGGGTAACCCTATATATATTTTTGTATATTTATTGGTGTGGTCTGGAGAAATGTAACCACTTAAATCCATGGACAGCGCTATAGATGCTGACCGACCCTCTAGGAGATCAACACGATACTGTGAAACCGACACTGAGGCTCTTTGTCTGGATGAGTGACACCACATAGTCGGACGGTCAGATGTATTCACTCAAACACACCTAAACACATTGGAAAGCTCTACAACACCAAGTCAGACTGGACCAAGGCTGTGAGTTGGTTTTGAAGTTACTGTACAGTGTCAGAAGGGACAGATGGATCTTATTGACTTTAAGAGACAACCCACAATGTCCCTCCATCCACGGTGACTAAAACACAACCCATGATGTCCCTCCATCCACGGTGACTAAGACAACCCATGATGTCCCTCCATCCACGGTGACTAAGACAACCCATGATGTCCCTCCATCCACGGTGACTAAGACACAACCCATGATGCCCCTCCATCCACGGTGACTAAGACAACCCATGATGTCCCTCCATCCACGGTGACTAAGACACAACCCATGATGTTCCTCTATCCACGGTGACTAAGAGACAACCCACGATGTCCCTCCATCCACGGTGACTAAGACAACCCATGATGTCCCTCCATCCACGGTGACTAAGAGACAACCCACAATGTTCCTCCATCCACGGTGACTAAGACACAACCCATGATGTCCCTCCATCCACGGTGACTAAGAGACAACCCATGATGTCCCTCCATCCACTGTGACTAAGACACAACCCATGATGTCCCTCCATCCACGGTGACCGTAAGACACAACCCATGATGTCCCTCCATCCACGGTGACTAAGACTCAACCCATGATGTCCCTCCATCCACGGTGACTAAGATACAACCCATGATGTCCCTCCATCCACGGTGACTAAGACTCAACCCATGATGTCCCTCACTATCTCACCTCCCCTGGGAGTACATGCAGTCTCTGCTGGAGGACTCGAAGCCGTCTGGGTTCATGGAAACCAGGATGTGGACGCGGGTGCTGTTCAGGAGGCGGGTCACCAGCGGGTCGCTAAGGTAACCACGGGTCAGGTGATCGATCAGCTGGAGCAGGAGAACTCTGCCCACCACCTAAAAAAAAGAGATGCATTGATACAGTTACAACCATAGAGATCCTATTGACTTAGTAGAGGGCCATGTCATAAACCCTCAAAGTTCCAGAACGGGAAGAAAATAAAAAGGCATGCGATATCGGAAATTCTATAATAGAATTATAGTCAACCTAAAATATTCTCATATAATTATAAATACATTTTATACGGGAAGAAAATAAAAAGGCATGCGATATCGGAAATTCTATGATAGAATTATAGTCAACCTAAAATATTGTCATATAATTATAAATACATTTTATACAGGAAGAAAATAAAAAGGCATGCGATATCGGAAATTCTATGATAGAATTATAGTCAACCTAAAATATTGTCATATAATTATAAATACATTTTATACGGGAAGAAAATAAAAAGGCATGCGATATCGGAAATTCTATGATAGAATTATAGTCAACCTAAAACATTGTCATATGATTATAAATACATTTTATACAGGTTTTATACCAATTGTCTGTATAATTAGTCTATAAAAATATATGTAAACAGACCGTAAACGTAGACAATCTGACCTTTAAATGCTGTGATAAGATTCTAGTGTTCTAATTCAATGGTTACAACAGTGTTTTAGGTAAATGGTATACTTTATGCCGTCTGAGAAAATGTAGTCAACGAACCCTGGACACACTGAAAGAGACACTGGCAGAACGTCTGTCTGCTGATCGACTGCAGCAGACAAAAACACTGAATAAACTGAGACACGTTGTCAGAACGTCAGAGACCTTCCCCCCACCCACTACTGGTGAACCCACATTCTACGGTCTGAGACCTTCCCCCCCACCCACTACTGGTGAACTCACATTCTAATGTCTGAGACCCCCCCCCCCCCACTACTGGTGAACCCACATTCTACTGTCTGAGACCTCCCCACCCACTACTGGTGAACCCACATTCTACTGTCTGAGACCCCCCCCCCCCCCCCACTACTGGTGAACCCACATTATACTGTCTGAGGCCCCCCCCCCCCCACTACTGGTGAACCCACATTCTACTCTCTGAGACCCCCCCCCCCCCACTACTGGTGAACCCACATTATACTGTCTGAGACCCCCCCCCCCCCACTACTGGTGAACCCACATTCTACTGTCTGAGACCCCCCCCCCCCCCCCCCCCCCACTACTGGTGAACCCACATTCTACTGTCTGAGACCTCCCCACCCACTACTGGTGAACCCACATTCTACTGTCTGACACCCCCCCACTACTGGTGAACCCACATTATACTGTCTGAGACCCCCCCCCCCCCCCCACTACTGGTGAACCCACATTCTACTGTCTGAGACCCCCCCCCCCCCACTACTGGTGAACCCACATTCTACTGTCTGAGACCTCCCCACCCACTACTGGTGAACCCACATTCTACTGTCTGAGACCCCCCCACCCCCCACTACTGGTGAACCCACATTATACTGTCTGAGCCCCCCCCCCCCCCCACACTACTGGTGAACCCACATTCTACTGTCTGAGACCCCCCCCCCCCCCACTACTGGTGAACCCACATTATACTGTCTGAGACCCCCCCCCCCCACTACTGGTGAACCCACATTCTACTGTCTGAGACCCCCCCCCCCCCCCCCACTACTGGTGAACCCACATTCTACTGTCTGAGACCTCCCCACCCACTACTGGTGGACCCACATTCTACTGTCTGACACCCCCCCACTACTGGTGAACCCACATTATACTGTCTGAGACCCCCCCCCCCCCCCCACTACTGGTGAACCCACATTCTACTGTCTGAGACCTCCCCACCCACTACTGGTGAACCCACATTCTACTGTCTGACACCCCCCCACTACTGGTGAACCCACATTATACTGTCTGAGACCCCCCCCCCCCCCCCACTACTGGTGAACCCACATTCTACTGTCTGAGACCCCCCCCCCCACTACTGGTGAACCCACATTATACTGTCTGAGACCCCCCCCCCCCCCACTACTACTGGTGAACCCACATTCTACTGTCTGAGACCTCCCCCCCCACCCCCCCCCACTACTGGTGAACCCACATTCTACTGTCTGAGACCCCCCCCCCCACTGCTGGTGAACCCACATTCTACTGTCTGAGACCCCCCCCCCCCCCCCCACTACTGGTGAACCCACATTCTACTGTCTGAGACCCCCCCCACTACTGGTGAACCCACATTCTACTGTCTGAGACCCCCCCCCCCCCACTACTGGTGAACCCACATTCTACTGTCGTGGACCCCCCCCCCCCCCCCACTACTGGTGAACCCACATTCTACTGTCTGAGACCCCCCCCCCCCCCCCCCCACTACTGGTGAACCCACATTCTACTGTCTGAGACCCCCCCCCCCACTACTGGTGAACCCACATTCTACTGTCTGAGACCCCCCCCCCCCACTACTGGTGAACCCACATTATACTGTCTGAGACCCCCCCCCCCCCCCCCCCCACTACTGGTGAACCCACATTCTACTGTCTGAGACCCCCCCCCCCCCCACTACTGGTGAACCCACATTCTACTGTCTGAGACCCCCCCCCCACTACTGGTGAACCCACATTATACTGTCTGAGACCCCCCCCCCCCCCCCCCCCACTACTGGTGAACCCACATTCTACTGTCTGAGACCTCCCCCCCCACCCCCCCCCCACTACTGGTGAACCCACATTCTACTGTCTGAGACCCCCCCCCCCCCACTACTGGTGAACCCACATTATACTGTCTGAGACCCCCCCCCCCCCCACTACTGGTGAACCCACATTCTACTGTCTGAGACCCCCCCCCCCACTACTGGTGAACCCACATTCTACTGTCTGAGACCCCCCCCCCACTACTGGTGAACCCACATTATACTGTCTGAGACCCCCCCCCCCACTACTGGTGAACCCACATTCTACTGTCTGAGACCCCCCCCCCCACTACTGGTGAACCCACATTCTACTGTCTGAGACCCCCCCCCCCACTACTGGTGAACCCACATTCTACTGTCTGAGACCTCCCCCCCCACCCCCCCCCCCCCCCCCCCCCACTACTGGTGAACCCACATTCTACTGTCTGAGACCCCCCCCACTACTGGTGAACCCACATTCTACTGTCTGAGACCCCCCCCCCCACTACTGGTGAACCCACATTCTACTGTCTGAGACCCCCCCCCCCCCCCCCCCCCCCCACTACTGGTGAACCCACATTCTACTGTCTGAGACCCCCCCCCCCACTACTGGTGAACCCACATTCTACTGTCTGAGACCCCCCCCCCACTACTGGTGAACCCACATTCTACTGTCTGAGACCCCCCCCCCCCCACTACTGGTGAACCCACATTCTACTGTCTGAGACCCCCCCCCCCCCACTACTGGTGAACCCACATTCTACTGTCTGAGACCCTCCCCCCCTCCCCCCACTACTGGTGAACCCACATGTGTTACGTTCCCCAGTTTATGTGTTGTAGTTTGTGTATTTGCATGTGTTTTATTTCAGGAAATGGCTTCCTGAAATCCCTCAAGCAGCTGATTGGTCGACTCCAGGGCTAATTGGAGAGCTGACCCCGCCCCCTCGTCAAGACACAGCTGTCTCCAGTTACACATTCATTCTGAAGCTATATAAAAGCCAGTGTTCTGTTCAGGAGAGAGAGATTTGCTGGGAGGTCATTGCAAAGCGATTGTTTGTGATAGAGAGATTTGCTGGGAGGTCATTGCTGGGAAGTGGTATGTTCTGTGAGTTTGTTGCTCAGGTAGAGCTTAGTTGATGTCCTTTGTTCTTAGTTTGTTTGTGAAATTGTTTAATATTCTGTTTCATTTGTTCCCAGGGGGGAAGGGGAAGGCACCTAGGGAGTGCTTAGGCAAGAGGCCCGCGGGCATACATATACCCGTAGTATATTCACTGTCTAGGCACACTAGGTAAGACCTGGGCGGACCACCCCCTGTATTTTGGTTAGGGCACCAGGTGGTGCTAAATTAGGTAAAAGTGGTTAGACAGGTAAGATAGGAGAGGAGGGGGCTTTGAGATTTACTTTCTTTGCTTTGGTTCCGTCCAGCCTCTTTTCCCCATATTACCGTGTAAAGGAATAAAGTCCTTGTAAACGGTACCACATTCTGCCTGTTGTCATCCTTACTCGCACCTACAGTCCATACCTCTTTCGCTTCACGGAGAGTTTAGTTGTAGCAGGGTGTTGCGTTCCCTCTTCATAGAGGCGTGCGTAACAACATTCTACTGTCTGAGACCTCCCCCCACTACTGGTGAACCCACATTCTACTGTTTGAGACCCCCCCCCCCCCCCCACTACTGGTGAATCCACATTCTACTGTCTGAGACCTTCCCCCCCACTACTGGTGAACCCACATTCTACTATCTGAGACCCCCCCCCCCCCCCCCCCCACTACTGGTGAACCCACATTATACTGTCTGAGAAATGTAGGCTCTTAAAAACCCTTGAGACCCCGCCATCCTTCCCCCCCACCATCCACCCCTACCTCCGTCCCTCGGATTGGATCTTAGCATGACTAATCCTTGTTGACCTTAAGACCAGCACGTATTTCCATTTAGTCTGAGATCAAATCTGCCCTCTCAAAATATCTGCTACTTACTAACCAACCAGCTAAACTAGTCAACCCCCTGGCGCCGCAGTCAACCCCCTGGCGCCGCCCTCAACCACCTGACGCTGCCTGACAACATATTTGAACTGTTCAAGCCCTCAAGATAGATGGGGTAAACTTCAAAACAGAGAAACAGGGTGTACTGGACTGTGATATAACAGTATAACATGCATGATAAGAGCCAAGAGAAACTCTTTAGAAGACAGCTGAGATGTGAATAGTTTGGATCAAGGTTCAAAATGCCACGATACAAGTTGTTCTTGATTTGCTAAGACATTGTGGATGGACCACCATTACTGGAAGCTCTGTATGTGTGATTGAAGAGGAGTCATCATTGTTTTAGAGGGTTTCGTTCGCCAAGTCCCATGTCACGTCGCTATATTCAAATGATTCTGTGCCAAACATGTCAGTTTTGGGGGCAGTGTCACCTGTTTTGAAGAGGCTGAATAACATTTGAAGAAAGGAGCACGATTAGTTTATTTCATTTCTACTCAATCTGCCGAGGAGAAGGAAAGTAGTTCACGTACTGGTCCAAAGATCAAACACACAGAATGGTTAACTCCCGTTAGTAATGATTGTCACAAATAGAAAACCCTGGCTACAACTCAAGAGCTTCCGGAACTAGAATCAGGGGAGCTAACGGAATTTAAATGGTTCCATCCCTAAGCAACAGCACATTGTAGTTCCATTGAGTCTCCGTCCACTGAGCACTGTGGTATTCTAGAATGCTCCATTCTATTCAGGCTACAACAGTGGAGCACGGCTAGCCCTGAGGCCTAGTCTTCTGAATGGATAGTCAGAGAGAAAAAAATGAATGAGTGTGTGTGTGTGTGTGTCTGTGTACCCCTCAGAGCAGCAGAACATGTCCTGTGTGCCCCCAGGTGAAGTAGAGGCAGTGTGACATCGCTCTGCTACATCCCAGCTGGGGGGAAATGAGAGGAAAGGCCTCATCTGGTATCTCTTAACCATGTCCATTCAGCTTAGAGGAAGGAGCTACAGTAGTAATATTACATCCTATTCCCTATACAGGGCACTACTTTACAGTAGAGCCCAGGGTCCTGGTCAGTAGTGCCCTACATAGTGGATAGGGTGCTATTTGTGACGGTCCTTAAGGCTGCTCCCGGGGACTGACTGACTACTGATCTATGCTGGGATTTGGAAGTCTAGTTACAGTGAAGCCTGGAGGGGATGGAGGAGGGGGGTTTTGGTCCTTCAGTCCCAAGTGCTGGTCCAGTCAGAGAGCAGGAGTAATGCTGGCCCAGTCAGAGAGCAGGAGTAGTGCTGGTCCAGTCAGAGAGCAGGAGTAGTGCTGGTCCAGTCAGAGAGCAGGAGTAATGCTGGTCCAGTCAGAGAGCAGGAGTAATGCTGGTCCAGTCAGAGAGCAGGAGTAGTGCTGGCCCAGTCAGAGAGCAGGAGTAATGCTGGCCCAGTCAGAGAGCAGGAGTAGTGCTGGCCATGTCTGATAGGAGGAGTAGCGCTGGCCATGTCTGATAGGAGGAGTAGCGCTGGCCCTGTCTGATAGGAGGAGTAGCGCTGGCCCTGTCTGATAGGACGAGTAGCGCTGGCCCTGTCTGATAGGACGAGTAGTGCTGGCCCTGCCTGATAGGACGAGTAGTGCTGGCCCTGTCTGATAGGACGAGTAATGCTGGCCCTGCCTGATAGGACGAGTAATACTGGCCCTGCCTGATAGGAGGAGTAATGCTGGCCCTGCCTGATAGGACGAGTAATGCTGGCCCTGCCTGACTGTAGGAGTAATGCTGGCCCTGCCTGACTGTAGGAGTAATGCTGGCCCTGTCTGACTGTAGGAGTAATGCTGGCCCTGTCTGACTGTAGGAGTAATGCTGGCCCTGTCTGACTGTAGGAGTAATGCTGGCCCTGTCTGACTGTAGGAGTAATGCTGGCCCTGTCTGATAGGAGGAGTAATGCTGGCCCTGTCTGATAGGAGGAGTAGTGCTGGCCCTGTCTGATAGGAGGGGTAATGCTGGCCCTGTCTGATAGGAGGAGTAATGCTGGCCCTGTCTGATAGGAGGAGTAATGCTGGCCCTGTCTGATAGGAGGAGTAATGCTGGCCCTGTCTGATAGGAGGAGTAATGCTGGCCCTGTCTGATAGGAGGAGTAATGCTGTCCCTGTCTGATAGGAGGAGTAATGCTGGCCCTGTCTGATAGGAGGAGTAATGCTGGCCTTGTCTGATAGGAGGAGTAATGCTGGCCCTGTCTGATAGGAGGAGTAATGCTGGCCCTGTCTGATAGGAGGAGTAATGCTGGCCCAGTCTGATAGGAAGAGTAATGCTGGCCCTGTCTGATAGGAGGAGTAGTGCTGGCCCTGTCTGATAGGAGGGGTAATGCTGGCCCTGTCTGATTGGAGGAGTAATGCTGGCCCTGTCTGATAGGAGGAGTAATGCTGGCCCTGTCTGATAGGAGGAGTAATGCTGGCCCTGTCTGATAGGAGGAGTAATGCTGGCCCTGTCTGATAGGAGGAGTAATGCTGGCCCTGTCTGATAGGAGGAGTAATGCTGGCCCTGTCTGATAGGAGGAGTAATGCTGGCCCTGTCTGATAGGAGGAGTAATGCTGGCCCTGTCTGATAGGAGGAGTAATCCTGGCCCTGTCTGATTGGAGGAGTAATGCTGGCCCTGTCTGATAGCAGGAGTAATGCTGGCCCAGTCAGAGAGCAGGAGTAGCGCTGGCCATGTCTGATAGGAGGAGTAGCGCTGGCCATGTCTGATAGGAGGAGTAGCGCTGGCCCTGTCTGATAGGAGGAGTAGCGCTGGCCCTGTCTGATAGGACGAGTAGCGCTGGCCCTGTCTGATAGGACGAGTAGTGCTGGCCCTGCCTGATAGGACGAGTAGTGCTGGCCCTGTCTGATAGGACGAGTAATGCTGGCCCTGCCTGATAGGACGAGTAATACTGGCCCTGCCTGATAGGAGGAGTAATGCTGGCCCTGCCTGATAGGACGAGTAATGCTGGCCCTGCCTGACTGTAGGAGTAATGCTGGCCCTGCCTGACTGTAGGAGTAATGCTGGCCCTGTCTGACTGTAGGAGTAATGCTGGCCCTGTCTGACTGTAGGAGTAATGCTGGCCCTGTCTGACTGTAGGAGTAATGCTGGCCCTGTCTGACTGTAGGAGTAATGCTGGCCCTGTCTGATAGGAGGAGTAATGCTGGCCCTGTCTGATAGGAGGAGTAGTGCTGGCCCTGTCTGATAGGAGGAGTAATGCTGGCCCTGTCTGATAGGAGGAGTAATGCTGGCCCTGTCTGATAGGAGGAGTAATGCTGGCCCTGTCTGATAGGAGGAGTAATGCTGGCCCTGTCTGATAGGAGGAGTAATGCTGGCCCTGTCTGATAGGAGGAGTAATGCTGTCCCTGTCTGATAGGAGGAGTAATGCTGGCCCTGTCTGATAGGAGGAGTAATGCTGGCCTTGTCTGATAGGAGGAGTAATGCTGGCCCTGTCTGATAGGAGGAGTAATGCTGGCCCTGTCTGATAGGAGGAGTAATGCTGGCCCAGTCTGATAGGAAGAGTAATGCTGGCCCTGTCTGATAGGAGGAGTAGTGCTGGCCCTGTCTGATAGGAGGGGTAATGCTGGCCCTGTCTGATTGGAGGAGTAATGCTGGCCCTGTCTGATAGGAGGAGTAATGCTGGCCCTGTCTGATAGGAGGAGTAATGCTGGCCCTGTCTGATAGGAGGAGTAATGCTGGCCCTGTCTGATAGGAGGAGTAATGCTGGCCCTGTCTGATAGGAGGAGTAATGCTGGCCCTGTCTGATAGGAGGAGTAATGCTGGCCCTGTCTGATAGGAGGAGTAATGCTGGCCCTGTCTGATAGGAGGAGTAATGCTGGCCCTGTCTGATAGGAGGAGTAATCCTGGCCCTGTCTGATTGGAGGAGTAATGCTGGCCCTGTCTGATAGGAGGAGTAATGCTGGCCCCGTCTGATAGGAGGAGTAATGCTGGCCCTGTCTGATAGGAGGAGTAATGCTGGCCCTGTCTGATAGGAGGAGTAATGCTGGCCCTGTCTGATAGGAGGAGTAATGCTGGCCCTGTCTGATAGGAGGAGTAATGCTGGCCCCGTCTGATAGGAGGAGTAATGCTGGCCCTGTCTGATAGGAGGAGTAATGCTGGCCCTGTCTGATAGGAGGAGTAGTGGCAGAGGAGAGGATTGGAAGAGTGTTACATTACAGATGTGGGTTGAGTCCCAAATCAGACCCTATGTAATGCATTCATTTTTACAAGACCCCTGTCAGAAATAGTGTACTACATAGGAAATAGAGCGCCATTTGGGACAGAGCCGTGATGTACCCCTTCAGGGGTAGTTCAGCTGTCAGGTGTACAACATTGGACTCTAGAAACAGAAGCATACCCTCCACCCCTCCCCTAAACTATTGACAGCCCTAGGGGGGCTAACCACCCCTCCCCTAAACTGTTGACAACCCTAGGGTGGCTCTAACCACCCCTCCCATAAACTGTTGACAACCCTAGGGTGGTTAACCACCTCTCCCCTAAACTGTTGACAACCCTTGGGTGGCTCTAACCACCCCTCCCCTAAACTGTTGACAACCCTAGGGTGGCTCTAACCACCCCTCCCCTAAACTGTTGACAACCCTAGGGTGGCTCTAACCACCCCTCCCCTAAACTGTTGACAACCCTAGGGTGGCTCTAACCACCCCTCCCCTAAACTGTTGACAGCCCTAGGGTGGCTAACCACCCCTCCCCTAAACTGTTGACAGCCCTAGGGTGGCTAACCACCCCTCCCCTAAACTGTTGACAGCCCTAGGGTGGCTAACCACCCCTCCCCTAAACTGTTGACAGCCCTAGGGTGGCTCTAACCACACAGCAACGCTCCTCTCCTCATAAAACCATCAGAAATCAAACCAAGCAGCGCCGACTCGCCTCATAAAGTTGCAAAGTTGAGAGTAAAAATAGAAACACTACTACTGAGAGAGAGAATATTCACATCAGTCTTTATACCTCGCTAACACCACTACTACTACTGAGAGAGAGAGAATATTCACATCAGTGTTTATACCTCGCTAACAGCTCGTTCTAACAGCCGTGTTTTTTCCTCAGCCAGACGTGAAGCGGCATCATTTAAGGCAGAAGTAAAATGGTCAAATGGAGATGGAAAAAGAAGCCGTCGGTCACAGTGTACTAGATGTGTCTACTGGCTTCATGCGTCCCAAATAGCACACTATTCCCTATTTAGTGCACTTCTTTTGATAGGGATCTGGTAAAAATAATAATAATAATAGTGCACTATAAAAGAGAAATAGGGTGCCATTTGTTTTTGGTTTAAGTTTATTTCTAGGCCCTCTCCTCTTCTCTCTATAAACCAAGTCACTCTGCTCCCTCATATCCTCACGTGGTCTCTCCCATCACCGCTATGAGGATGACACTCAGCTACTCTTCTCCTTCTGACACCCAGGTGGCGACAGGTATCTCTGCGTGCCAGACAGACATCTCAGCTTGGACGTCAAGCTCAACAACACGGAGCTGCTCTTCCTCCCGGGGGAAGCGCCTGTTCGGTCCAAGACCTCTCCATCCCGGTTGACAACTCCACGGCGTCCCCCTTCCAGAGCATAAACAACCTTAGCGTGACCCTGGACGACACCCAGTCAACCTCTGCAAACATCAAAGCAGCGACTCGCTCCTTCAGGTTCAGTACGACCCTTCTTCCACCACTAGCTGTCTTGGGGCCTCTCAGTCTACCACCACCACTAGCTGTCTTGGGGCCTCTCAGTCTACCACCACCACTAGCTGTCTTGGGGCCTCTCAGTCTACTACTACTACCACTAGCTGTCTTGGGGCCTCTCAGTCTACTACTACTACCACTAGCTGTCTTGGGGCCTCTCAGTCTACTACCACTAGCTGTCTTGGGGCCTCTCAGTCTACTACTACCACTAGCTGTCTTGGGGCCTCAGTCTACTACCACCACTAGCTGTCTTGGGGCCTCTCAGTCTACTACTACTACCACTAGCTGTCTTGGGGCCTCTCAGTCTACTACTACTACCACTAGCTGTCTTGGGGCCTCTCAGTCTACTACCACCACTAGCTGTCTTGGGGCCTCTCAGTCTACTACTACCACTAGCTGTCTTGGGGCCTCTCAGTCTACCACCACCACTAGCTGTCTTGGGGCCTCTCAGTCTACTACTACTACCACTAGCTGTCTTGGGGCCTCTCAGTCTACTACCACTAGCTGTCTTGGGGCCTCTCAGTCTACTACTACCACTAGCTGTCTTGGGGCCTCAGTCTACTACCACCACTAGCTGTCTTGGGGCCTCTCAGTCTACTACTACTACCACTAGCTGTCTTGGGGCCTCTCAGTCTACTACTACTACCACTAGCTGTCTTGGGGCCTCTCAGTCTACTACTACTACCACTAGCTGTCTTGGGGCCTCTCAGTCTACTACCACCACTAGCTGTCTTGGGGCCTCTGAGTCTACTACTACCACTAGCTGTCTTGGGGCCTCTCAGTCTACTACTACTACCACTAGCTGTCTTGGGGCCTCTCAGTCTACTACTACTACCACTAGCTGTCTTGGGGCCTCTCAGTCTACTACTACTACCACTAGCTGTTTTGGGGCCTCTCAGTCTACTACTACTACCACTAGCTGTCTTGGGGCCTCTCAGTCTACTACTACTACCACTAGCTGTCTTGGGGCCTCTCAGTCTACTACTACTACCACTAGCTGTCTTGGGGCCTCTCAGTCTACTACTACTACCACTAGCTGTCTTGGGGCCTCTCAGTCTACTACTACTACCACTAGCTGTCTTGGGGCCTCTCAGTCTACTACTACTACCACTAGCTGTCTTGGGGCCTCTCAGTCTACTACCACCACTAGCTGTCTTGGGGCCTCTCAGTCTACTACTACTACCACTAGCTGTCTTGGGGCCTCTCAGTCTACTACCACTAGCTGTCTTGGGGCCTCTCAGTCTACTACTACCACTAGCTGTCTTGGGGCCTCTCAGTCTACTACCACCACTAGCTGTCTTGGGGCCTCTCAGTCTGAGTCATAGTACCGTTAGCCGTCTTAGGGCCTTTAAGTCTTCTAGCAGCAGACTTCTCAGAGTCACGTCTATTTACAGTAAGTCTTATTTCCACTTATTACACACCCTCCAATTTTCTCACAAGTCCACACCCTCCATTTTCTCACAAGTCCATTCCATCTCACTAAAGTAGGGGTCAACCATTTCTATCTGCAGGCGTCGTGGTGTGGGTGCAGGCTTTTGTCCCAACCAAGCAGTAACACACCTGACCTGATTTAACTAATCAGTCTTAAAGGGATACGTCGGCATTTTAGCAACGAGGCCCTTTGTCTACTTCCCCAGAGTCAGATGAACTCGTCGATGTCCAGTTTTAAAGACGTTCGATGTAGTTTCGCAAGCAAACGCTAACTAAAGCTAGCTAGCAACTGCACTAGCTAGCAACTGCACTAGCGCTAGTTATCAACTGCACTAGCGCTAGCTAGCAACTGCACTAGCGCTAGCTAGCAACTGCACTAGCGCTAGCTAGCGCCAGCTAGCAACTGCACTAGCGCCAGCTAGCAACTGCACTAGCGCTAGCTAGCAACTGCACTAGCGCTAGCTAGCAACTGCACTCGTTAGCAACTTGCTTCAAACTGCACGCTGAGACAAATTTTATCCACAAGTTCATCTGACTCTGGGGAAAGTAGATAAACGGGCCTCAATGCCAAAATATCCCTTTAATTAAAAGACTAGGATAAGCCAATAATCTGAACGAGGTGTGTTACTGCTGGCCTGGATCACAGACGTACACCCATATTGTCTCTTTGCAGGTTGAGATCGGCCATCACTGTTCTGAAGGGAGCTTCTGACTGGGCGTTCAACAGGTGGAACTGCAGGATGGTGCAACAGAGTTAAAAACGGTTCATTCCCTTCCAACTGACACATTTCAAGATGGCGTCTTTCAAGCTGACAAACAGGAAACCTGTACATACCTTTTACAACCCTTTCCTGCAATCAAATGACCACATTGTCCTCTAGACTACCGAGAACATCATTCATATTTTTCATAATTCATAAACAATTTTATTAAAATGTCGAAAATCTGGTGTTTCTATTTCAAGCAGTTGTGTTATATTTCAGTCTTCTGTGATGTATATAAAGTGTAATATTGGGAAGCAAACTCAAAATGTAATACATTTCAACTCTATATCTGACATGGTACATGTGTCTTCTTCTTTAAGGCCATATCCATGTGTGAGGTGTACACTTTAGTGTTTCAGACTACCCAGAATCCCTCTGTGACCCTGTCTTTTTGAACCCTTTTCTACATTGTAGAATAATAGTGAAGACATCGAGACTATGAAATAACACAAGATAGTTGAGAGAATGCCAAGAATGTGCAAAGCTGTCATCAAGGCAAAGAGTAGCTACTTTGAAGAATCTGGAACAAAAAAAATGATACATTTTGATTTGTTTAATCAAAATGTATTTCAGATTCTTCAAAGTAGCTACTCTTTGCCTTGACAGCTTTGCACATTCTTGGCATTCTCTCAACTATCTGTGTTATTTCATAGTCTCGATGTCTTCACTATTATTCTACAATGAAGAAAACTGTAAAAAATAAAGAAAAACCCTGGAATGAGTAGGTGTTCTAGAACCCTTGAATGAGTAGGTGTTCTAGAACCCTTGAATGAGTAGGTGTTCTAGAACCCTTGAATGAGTAGGTGTTCTAGAACCCTTGAATGAGTAGGTGTTCTAGAACCCTTGAATGAGTAGGTGTTCTAGAACCCTTGAATGAGTAGGTGTTCTAGAACCCTTGAATGAGTAGGTGTTCTAGAACCCTTGAATGAGTAGGTGTGTCCAAACTTGACAGGTACTGTATTCTAAATTGACCGTAAAATCACATTTGTCCCTATAGGGACAATGAAGTAAATTATGAGCACGTTTTAGTTAAAACATGATACGTAGTTTTTTATCTTATTACTAATAAAGCCTGTTAGTGTTTGTTTATTACAGTAATGCTGAAGAGCAGCTTTCTCTCCCTCTCTGTGCGTATCTGCTGTGCGTATCTGCTGTGCGTTGGCCGGAGTCTTCTCGACCTCATTCCTCTTCATCAGATTTCCCGGTCTGAGAGTAGAGTGGTGTCGCTATCTCCTGCAAAGAGGGTTTAATTCAGACCCCTGGAGGAGGACTGGGACTTACAATGGAGCCCCGGGGGAAACCAGACCGGAGGAGACCCGAGGAAACCAGACAGGAGGAGAACCTAGGGAACCAGAGTGGAGGAGACCCGAGGGAACCAGAGTGGAGGAGACCCGGGGGAAACCAGACAGGAGGAGACCCGAGGGAACCAGAGTGGAGGAACGGAGGGTGATAGGGAGGGGATGGAAGAAAGACTAGAGATCAAGAAGGGGGGGGGGGGGGGCAGTGTGAAAAGAGCCCCTCTTCAACCTCCTCCTGCTGGGGTCACAGTCAGCTGCTCCTCCTCTGTGGCCCTCCAGGCCCCAGAGCCCTCAGCTTCACCAACTCTTTGTGGTCCCAGCCCCCGCCCTCTCTTTCCCACAGGCCACGGACTGAAGGACGGGGACACACACACACGGCATGTCCCTCCAGACATAATGAGGAAACATCTCTATTTAAGGACCTCTCCATCCATCTCCACACAACCCTAACCACAGTGTGTGAGTCTGCAGCAGTCCACCCCTGCTTCCACATTTAGCAAGGCCAAAGGAAAGAGGAGGACATGCAAGGCTGAGTTGTTTTTGTTTGATATGAGAGGGAGGCCCCCTCGTCTACATTCATTTGATTTCCTGTTTGGTAAAGCAAGAGTAAACCACTGACTAGTATCATCTCTATAACCTCTCCCCTCTGGGGAGGGGGGGGGGGGGGGGGGGGCTTTAGTGAACAGTATGATCTCTCTCCTCTGGGGGGGGGGGGGCTTTAGTGAACAGTATGATCTCTCGCCCCTGGGGGGGGGGGGGGGGGGGGGGGTTAGAGAACAGTATCATCTCTATATCCTCTCTCCTCTGGTGGTGGTGGGTGGGTGGGGTGGGGGGGGGGGGCTTTAGAGAACAGTATCACCTCTATATCCTCTCTCCTCTGGTGGGTGGGGGGGGGGGTTTAGTGAACAGGAATGGTGATGGCTTGGACCTGGATTGGACAGCGGACTAGGAACACATTTATTAAATGACTTAATGCTACTACGCCAAATATCTTCTGTCTGTGTGTGTCTCTGTGTGTGTGTCTCTGTGTGTGTGTCTGTGTGTGTGTGTGTCTCTGTGTGTGTCTGTGTATCTGTGTGTGTATCTGTGTGTGTCGGCGCTTCCATGATGAGCTTACCTCATTTCCATGCATATTCCCAACATATTTGAATTCAGGAATTCCCATCCGGTGCTCAGCCGGATTCTTTCCCAGAATGAGCACCCAGAGGTCTCTCCCTGCCAACAAACAACAGCACCATTATACAGAGGAATCACCAAGATATTTACTCATCAAATCAATTCAACCTTGTGCGCCAGTGTGTTCGTTGGGACGGCCTGTTTTTTCCCCACCAGCCCCTAGAGCAGGACAGAATATTATTCAAATAGTGTTTTTGATTTCGTGGACTGGCACCTGGCAACTCAATGTCAGCTCACAGCTCCCTCTCCTCCTCTGCCCCCTCTCCTCCGCCCCCCCCCCCCCCCCCCCCCCCCCCCCAACGTCTCAATAACCTCAAATAGTGTTCAATAGGAAGAGAATGAAACTCCCTCTATCCCAGCTCAACCAATCCAACGCTTTTACATTTTGTGGGCTATACAGTGAAGGAATGTGCACTTCAGGAGGTAGTATAGATTATTGTCCTGTATGAGAGAGACTTCCTGTGTTCCAGTATTTGTCAGAGGGATGTCAGAGCTCTACCACACAACACGTCTGAACCTGCTCCGTGGCCAGTACGTCAGGCAGCAGTGAGTAATCCTCAAGACGAGCTGCTTCTGGCCGCAGGATAGAAACTCTGTTCCCCTTTCATCATAACAACTAGAGTAGCAGACTACAGGATAGAAACTCTGTTCTCCTTTCATCATAACAACTAGAGTAGCAGACTACAGGATAGAAACTCTGTTCTCCTTTCATCATAACAACTAGAGTAGCAGACTACAGGATAGAAACTCTGTTCTCCTTTCATCATAACTAGTGGGTTTGTTTACCCTCTTATGGCTCTAAGACAAGTCTATAATGGAACCAATTGCTCCACACAAATCACACACTTGCATGCAAGCACACCCACCCACCCCTCCACTCCACTTAAACTTCTGACCAATTATGTCTGAAAGGTTGAACATAGAAGCCTGTCATCTCAGCACAGCTGTTTCTGTCCAGGGGCTTAAAGACGAAACCCCTCAAAGTGTCTACAGGACACAAAGACGCACGGGAGGGGTCAAGTAGGAAGGGGAGGGGGGGCAGCAGTAGAGGAATGATCAGAGAGGGAGTCAGCGGAGGAGCGGGACGAGGCAGGTGGTGTACTAGATTTAAAACAGTAATTAGCCAAGAGTCTCTCACCTCGAGCGGCACGGGGGTCACCAGAAGATTAGGAGGGAGGTTAAATTAACGGGCCGGCCCAAGACGGGCGACAGGCCTTGAAACACGATGACCTCACAATCTGCCAGAGATTTAGCGCAGGCAGGGAGCCAGGCAGGTACACAGACGGCCTAAAGATACTGTACGCTACTTTATAGTGGAACTGACAGTGTTTAGCAACAGGAAATCTTATTAAAATCTCACACACCAGGAAGAATGACACTTAAAAATAAATTGACAATGAGCACTTAGATTTGGTCATTTTCACAGTTTCATAAATTCATGTTCAATGTTTGTGAATGACGTAGAAGACATTTATGATTCTACAGCAATAAACAGGCAAAGTTGCCGGGCATTTGGACAATTAATAGACACCATTGTAAATAAAACCCTGATAAAAACACTGTCTTGTCCTGGACCGGAGTCTACGCAGACCGGTGCAGCAGAGCCAATCAGAGATACAGTAGACCTTTATGCAAATAAGCCATTTGTACACAGACCTGGCATCATACACTTTGAACTGGACTGTGTGTTTACAGGCAGTAGGACCTGGCATCATTCACTATGAACTGGACTGTGTGTTTACAGGAAGTAGGGCCTGTCATTCCCTTTGAACTGGCCTGTGTGTTTACAAGTAGCAGCAACAACACGACTTTAGAGAATTAGAAGGCATTGGCCAAAAGCCACAAAATACACCTGAATGGATTTCTGCAAATATGTAAATGTAACAGTATAACTTTAGACCGTCCCCTCGCCCATACCCGGGCGCGAACCAGGGACCCTCTGCACACATCAACAACAGACACCCACGAAGCATCGTTACCCATCGCTCCACAAAAGCCACGGCCCTTACAGAGCAAGAGGAGCCACTACTTCAAGGTCTCAGAGCAAGTGACGTCACCGATTGAAACGCTATTTAGCACGCACCACCGCTAACTAAGCTAGCCGTTTCACATCCGTTACCTCAGCACCACCCGCTAACTAAGCTAGCCGTTTCACATCCGTTACCTCAGCACCACCGCTAACTAAGCTAGCCGTTTCACATCCGTTACCTCAGCACCACCCGCTAACTAAGCTAGCCGTTTCACATCCGTTACCTCAGCACCACCCGCTAACTAAGCTAGCCGTTTCACATCCGTTACCTCAGCACCACACGCTAACTAAGCTAGCCGTTTCACATCCGTTACCTCAGCACCACACGCTAACTAAGCTAGCCGTTTCACATCCGTTACCTCAGCACCACCCGCTAACTAAGCTAGCCGTTTCACATCCGTTACCTCAGCACCACCCGCTAACTAAGCTAGCCGTTTCACATCCGTTACCTCAGCAACACCCGCTAACTAAGCTAGCCGTTTCACATCCGTTACCTCAGCACCACCCGCTAACTAAGCTAGCCGTTTCACATCCGTTACCTCAGCACCACCCGCTAACTAAGCTAGCCGTTTCACATCCGTTACATGAATACCAGGGGAGTCCTCTTACATTTGGGAACTTTACAGTCCTGTTGATCAAACAACCATGAAAGAGAAAAGGTAGGATCTCTCCCCCCCTCAGTTACACACATCAACAAGATCAATAACTAAACGCAGAACAAGAGAAGAGCACAACGCATCACCGGGGGGGCAAACTACCTGCCCTCCAGGACACCTACACCACCCGATGTCACAGGTAAGGCCATAGAGATCATCAAGGACAACAGCCACCCCGAGCCACTGCCTGTTCACCCCGCTATCATCCAGAAGGCCGAGGTCAGGTACAGGTGCATCAAAGCTGGGACCGAGAGACTGAAAAAAAACAGCTTCTATCTCAAGGCCATCAGACTGTTAAACAGCCACCACTAACACTGAGTGGCTGCTGCCAGCACACTGACTTGGGTGGAGGAAGCAAACAATGTACCAGGCTAGGTGTGATCTACAACCTGAAAACAATGTACCAGGCTAGGTGTGATCTACAACCTGAAAACAATGTACCAGGCTAGGTGTGATCTACAACCTGAAAACAATGTACCAGGCTAGGTGTGATCTACAACCTGAAAACAATGTACCAGGCTAGGTGTGATCTACAACCTGAAAACAATGTACCAGGCTAGGTGTGATCTACAACCTGAAAACAATGTACCAGGCTAGGTGTGATCTACAACCTGAAAACAATGTACCAGGCTAGGTGTGATCTACAACCTGAAGACAATGTACCAGGCTAGGTGTGATCTACAACCTGAAGACAATGTACCAGGCTAGGTGTGATCTACAACCTGAAGACAATGTACCAGGCTAGGTGTGATCTACAACCTGCAAACAATGTACCGGGCTAGGTGTGATCTACAACCTGAAAACAATGTACCGGGCTAGGTGTGATCTACAACCTGAAAACAATGTACCAGGCTAGGAGTGATCTACAACCTGAAAACAATGTACCAGGCTAGGTGTGATCTACAACCTGCAAACAATGTACCAGGCTAGGTGTGATCTACAACCTGCAAACAATGTACCAGGCTAGGTGTGATCTACAACCTGAAAACAATGTACCAGGCTAGGTGTGATCTACAACCTGCAAACAATGTACCAGGCTAGGTGTGATCTACAACCTGAAAACAATGTACCAGGCTAGGTGTGATCTACAACCTGAAAACAATGTACCAGGCTAGGTGTGATCTACAACCTGAAAACAATATTTGTTGGACAACGAGAAATGTATTGGTGAATGATGTCAGAATAGAACTTCATCCATCTATTCTGCCAACAATGTCTTACTGCCGGTCGGTCATGGAATTCTGAGTAAAATATATATATATATATTAAACTGTTTATGAAGTTGGTTTTGTAGTATGAAGTGGGAATATGATATGATGTCTGTTTCACATCTGCAAAGTAGTTAAAACGCTGATAGATACTGCCTAAACACACGCTACTTAAAATACTGCCTGAACACACGCTACTTAAAGATACTGCCTAAACACACGCTACTTAAAATACTGCCTAAACACACGCTACTTAAAATACTGCCTGAACACACGCTACTTAAAATACTGCCTAAACACACGCTACTTAAAATACTGCCTAAACACACGCTACTTAAAATACTGCCTGAACACACGCTACTTAAAATACTGCCTAAACACACGCTACTTAAAATACTGCCTAAACACACGCTACTTAAAATACTGCCTGAACACACGCTACTTAAAATACTGCCTAAACACACGCTACTTAAAATACTGCCTAAACACACGCTACTTAAAATACTGCCTGAACACACGCTACTTAAAATACTGCCTAAACACACGCTACTTAAAATACTGCCTAAACACACGCTACTTAAAATACTGCCTGAACATGCTACTTAAAGATACTGCCTAAACACACGCTACTTAAAATACTGCCTGAACACACGCTACTTAAAATACTGCCTAAACACACGCTACTTAAAATACTGCCTAAACACACGCTACTTAAAATACTGCCTAAACACACGCTACTTAAAATACTGCCTAAACACACGCTACTTAAAATACTGCCTAAACACACGCTACTTAAAATACTGCCTAAACACACGCTACTTAAAATACTGCCTGAACACACGCTACTTAAAATACTGCCTAAACACACGCTACTTAAAATACTGCCTAAACACACGCTACTTAAAATACTGCCTGAACATGCTACTTAAAGATACTGCCTAAACACACGCTACTTAAAGATACTGCCTGAACATGCTACTTAACGGTACTGCCTGAACACACGCTACTTAAAGATACTGCCTAAACATGCTACTTAAAGATACTGCCTGAACATGCTACTTAAAGATACTGCCTGAACACACGCTACTTAAAGATACTGCCTGAACATGCTACTTAAAGATACTGCCTGAACGCGCTACTTAAAGATATGCCTGAACACACGCTACTTAAAGATACTGCCCGAACATGCTACTTAAAATACTGCCTGAACATGCTACTTAAAATACTGCCTAAACATGCTACTTAAAGATACTGCCTAAACACACGCTACTTAAAGATACTGCCTAAACACGCTACTTAAAGATACTGCCCGAACACACGCTACTTAAAGATACTGCCCGAACACGCTACTTAAAGATACTGCCTAAACACACGCTACTTAAAGATACTGCCTGAACATGCTACTTAAAGATACTGCCCGAACATGCTACTTAAAGATACTGCCTAAACACGCTACTTAAAGATACTGCCCGAACACGCTACTTAAAGATACTGCCTAAACACACGCTACTTAAAGATACTGCCTAAACACACGCTACTTAAAGATACTGCCTAAACACACGCTACTTAAAGATACTGCCTAAACACACGCTACTTAAAGATACTGCCTAAACACACGCTACTTAAAGATACTGCCTAAACACACGCTACTTAAAGATACTGCCTAAACACACGCTACTTAAAGATACTGCCTAAACACACGCTACTTAAAGATACTGCCTAAACACACGCTACTTAAAGATACTGCCTAAACACACGCTACTTAAAGATACTGCCTAAACACGCTACTTAAAGATACTGCCCGAACACGCTACTTAAAGATACTGCCTAGTGCTTAACGGTACTGCCTAAACACGCTACTTAAAGATACTGCCTAAACACGCTACTTAAAGATACTGCCTGAACGCGCTACTTAAAGATACTGCCTAAACACGCTACTTAAAGATACTGCCTGAACGCGCTACTTAACGGTACTGCCTGAACACACGCTACTTAAAGATACTGCCTGAACATGCTACTTAACGGTACTGCCTAGTGCTTAACGGTACTGCCTAGTGCTTAACGGTACTCCTTAAATACCTCTCCACAGGTGCAAGACAAACTACAGATGTAGGACCTTAATTTGATCACTCTTGTTGCTGGGAATTTTCCTGCAAACTTGTAGTGTATTTTAGTTTTTTTTTTAAGGCTTCTACAGTTTGTAATTTCCACTTTTAAGTTTCAGACTTGATTTGCCCTCACAAAAAATGTATCAACCCTTTAAAAAAAAAACAATCCACATTTCCTGTTGCTGCAGGATCATTTTCCTGCTGTAGCAAACTGACTCAAATTAAGATCCTACTTCGTCTGTACCATTCACACTCTAGGATATCAGCAAGGGTGGCTGTATTTAAAATGGCTGGCTGAAGAAGTTTTACATCGGAGGGTATGGTCTTAGCCTGTGTCCCAAATGGCACGTTATTCCTCATAGGGCTCTGGTCATAAGTAGTAGGGCACTATATAGGCCATGGAATAGGGTACAATTTGGGAGTCATCTTCACAGTGTTGTAGGACTTCTGTCCTCTCTTCACCTGCTTTACTTTAAACCATTAAGGCCTCAGGATCCATACGGCTCCAATCTGAAGTTAATTCCTCCCAGGTTCTAATCAATTAAAAATGTGACTGGCTGAGCACAGACAGATGCCATCAAAGGGTTCTATAGTCTGAGAAGACAGACCAGACCAGAAACAAACAGACAGATGCCATCACAGGGTTCTATAGTCTGAGAAGACAGACCAGACCAGAAACAAACAGACAGATGCCATCACAGGGTTCTATAGTCTGAGAAGACAGACCAGACCAGAAACAAACAGACAGATGCCATCACAGGGTTCTATAGTCTGAGAAGACAGACCAGACCAGAAACAAACAGACAGATGCCATCACAGGGTTCTATAGTCTGAGAAGACAGACCATACCAGAAACAAACAGACAGATGCCATCACAGGGTACTATAGTCTGAGAAGACAGACCAGACCAGAAACAAACAGACAGATGCCATCACAGGGTTCTATAGTCTGAGAAGACAGACCAGAAACACAAGGTCCTAGAGTCTGGTCTGTCTTCTCAGAAACACAAGGTCCTAGAGTCTGGTCTGTCTTCTCAGAATCAAAAGGTCCTAGAGTCTGGTCTGTCTTCTCAGAATCAAAAGGTCCTAAAGTCTGGTCTGTCTTCTCAGAAACAGAAGGTCCTAGAGTCTGGTCTGTCTTCTCAGAAACAAAAAGGTCCTATAGTCAGTCTGGTCTGTCTTCTCAGAAACACAAGGTCCTATAGTCTGGTCTGTCTTCTCAGAAACACAAGGTCCTATAGTCTGGTCTGTCTTCTCAGAAACACAAGGTCCTATAGTCAGTCTGGTCTGTCTTCTCAGAAACACAAGGTCCTATAGTCAGTCTGGTCTGTCTTCTCAGAAACACAAGGTCCTATAGTCTGGTCTGTCTTCTCAGAAACACAAGGTCCTATAGTCTGGTCTGTCTTCTCAGAAACAAAAAGGTCCTATAGTCAGTCTGGTCTGTCTTCTCAGAAACACAAGGTCCTATAGTCTGGTCTGTCTTCTCAGAAACACAAGGTCCTAGAGTCTGGTCTGTCTTCTCAGAAACACAAGGTCCTATAGTCTGGTCTGTCTTCTCAGAAACACAAGGTCCTATAGTCTGGTCTGTCTTCTCAGAAACACAAGGTCCTATATTCTGGTCTGTCTTCTCAGAAACAAAAGGTCCTAGAGTCTGGTCTGTCTTCTCAGAAACACGAGGTCCTATAGTCTGGTCTGTCTTCTCAGAAACAAAAGGGAACAGGGACCGAGTCAGGAAGCAGCAGCGAGTCAACTATGGTAATAACATAGGGTACGTCCCAAATAGAACCCTATTCCCTACATAGGTCAAATGTAGTGCACTAAGACATATGGGCCCTGGTCTAAAAGTAGTGCACTATATAGGGAATAGGGTGCCATTTTGGAAGCAAGCCCAGTTCCTGCTCCAGAGGTTGAGAGTCTCAATTTGCATCTGAATCTGACTGAAACGAGAGAGAGGGAGAGAGAAAGAAAGAGAGCTGGAAGAGGGTGCCTCAATGCCAGCTTTGTGTCCAGCCATGCAAAGCACAGACAGACAGAGTCGCCACAGAAATGCCACCAACTGGCAAGGCAACCCAGGGAGATTGACAAGGAGATGTTTCAATCTCCCAACACAACAGAGTGAAGAACCGAACAGATACAATGAACTGTAAATCCAGGGGTTGTCTGCACCACCTCTCCCTCGGCTCCAATTCCACCTCAATCGACTCCAATTCCACCTCAATCGACTCCCATTCCACCTCAATCGACTCCCATTCCACCTCAATCGACTCCCATTCCACCTCAATCGACTCCCATTCCACCTCAATCGACTCCAATTCCACCTCAATCGACTCCAATTCCACCTCAATCGACTCCAATTCCACCTCAATCGACTCCAATTCCACCTCAATCGACTCCAATTCGACTCCAATTCCACCTCAATCGACTCCAATTCCACCTCAATCGACTCCAATTCCACCTCAATCGACTCCAATTCCACCTCAATCGACTCCCATGTGTCACAGTGATTCCCAACAGTGATTGTTCTAGTTTAGTCCATCCCTCCTGTTTTCTCTCTGGTTGAGTCTGAGGCAGGCCGGCCGACAGCGAGGACCTGACTAGAGAGGATGTCACTTTCAAATCAGAGATGAGAGAACACACACAGGCCTTTTCTTTTCACACCCCGGGACCATCTTCCCTGCATGACAACGCTAGCTGAATAAACATCTCTCACACCGTCCGTCTCTGTGAGCCCCCTACTAAATGCATCTGTAACAAAATGGAACAGTAGTCACGACAACGGGATCTGTTGTCGTTGGGATAAAGAGGACTTGTGGTTTTTTTTTCCCCCCTTCCGACATCCGAGAGGGGTTGCTGGAGGAGGACATCACCACTACTGCTGGGTTCTCTCTCTAAAGTCACTCTAAAAATGTACTGCTCTGAGAGAACTGTCAGTCTCTGGGACTCCTACAACTATAAAAACACAAGAGGTTCATAGCTTGTTACAGTAAGGAAAGGTAAGATAACACAGCTGTATTCCCATTTATGTAGGATTTATCGACAGCCTATTTGTTTAAACTCAGGGGGACGGCTAGATGTCATCAATTCATGTCGGACCGCGGCATTAAAACCACCTTCATTGTTTTAAAGTAACAAGAGACCGTTCTGTGTTCATGCTGCAGCAGCAGTGATCTGTGAGCCACATGACTGACCGTGTGTGTGTGTGTGTGTGTGTGTGTGTGTGTGTGTGTGTGTGAGAGAGAGAGAGAGAGAGACTACTCTGGTCGGCAGCAGCCTGCGTGACAGTCCTGAACCCCAGCCAAGATCCTTATCAAAATTGTTGTGTGTGCGAGTCCCAACTGGTACCCTATATGGTGCACAACTTTTGACCGGGGCCTATAGGGAATACAGTGCCATTTGGGACAAAGCCCGTACTGTATGTTACAAAATAGGGAGTTTCTCACCAGACAAGAAAGTGTCAGGCCTCTCTGATCCTGCCTCCTGAATCTACAACACCAACAGGTAGGCATCTCTCTTTACAACACCAACAGGCAGGGATATCTCCTGAATCTACAACACCAACAAACAGGGATATCTCCTGAATCTACACCACCAACAGACAGGGATATCTCCTGAATCTACAACACCAACAAACAGGGATATCTCCTGAATCGACACCACCAACAGGCAGGGATATCTCCTGAATCTACAACACCAACAAACAGGGATATCTCCTGAATCTACACCACCAACAGACAGGGATATCTCCTGAATCTACAACACCAACAGGCAGGGATATCTCCTGAATCTACAACACCAACAAACAGGGATATCTCCTGAATCTACACCACCAACAGACAGGGATATCTCCTGAATCTACAACACCAACAGGCAGGGATATCTCCTGAATCTACACCACCAACAGACAGGGATATCTCCTGAATCTACAACACCAACAAACAGGGATATCTCCTGAATCGACACCACCAACAGGCAGGGATATCTCCTGAATCGACACCACCAACAGGCAGGGATATCTCCTGAATCTACACCACCAACAGACAGGGATATCTCCTGAATCTACAACACCAACAGGCAGGGATATCTCCTGACTCGACACCACCAACAGGCAGGGATATCTCCTGAATCTACAACACCAACAGGCAGGGATATCTCCTGAATCTACACCACCAACAGACAGGGATATCTCCTGAATCTACAACACCAACAGGCAGGGATATCTCCTGAATCGACACCACCAACAGGCAGGGATATCTCTTTACAACACCAACAGGGATATCTCCTGAATCTACAACACCAACAGACAGGGATATCTCCTGAATCTACAACACCAACAGACAGGGATATCTCCTGAATCTACAACACCAACAGGCAGGGATATCTCCTGAATCTACAACACCAACAGGCAGGGATATCTCCTGAATCTACAACACCAACAGGCAGGGATATCTCCTGAATCTACAACACCAACAGGCAGGGATATCTCCTGAATCTACAACACCAACAGGCAGGGATATCTCCTGAATCTACAACACCAACAGGCAGGGATATCTCCTGAATCTACAACACCAACAGGCAGGGATATCTCTTTACCTACAACACCAACAGGCAGGGATATCTCCTGAATCTACAACACTGTGGCTGGGGGGGGAACCACGCAGCACTGGGGGGGGGGGAACCACGCAGCACTGGGGGGGGGGGGGGAAACCACGCAGCACTGGGGGAGGGGGGGAAAACCACGCAGCACTGGGGGAGGGGGGAAACCACGCAGCACTGGGGGAGGGGGGGGGGAGGGGGGGGAGGGAACCACGCAACACTGGGGGGGGGGGAACCACGCAGCACTGGGGGGGGGGGGGAAACCACGCAGCACTGGGGGAGGGGGGGAAAACCACGCAGCACTGGGGGAGGGGGGGAAACCACGCAGCACTGGGGGAGGGGGGGGGAAACCACGCAGCACTGGGGGAGGGGGGAAACCACGCAGCACTGGGGGAGGGGGGGAAACCACGCAGCACTGGGGGAGGGGGGAAACCACGCAGCACTGGGGGAGGGGGGAAACCACGCAGCACTGGGGGAGGGGGGGGAAACCACGCAGCACTGGGGGAGGGGGGGGAAACCACGCAGCACTGGGGGAGGGGGGGGGAAACCACGCAGCACTGGGGGAGGGGGGGGGAAACCACGCAGCACTGGGGGAGGGGGGGGGGGAAACCACGCAGCACTGGGGGAGGGGGGGGGAAAACCACGCAGCACTGGGGTAGGGGGGGAAAACCACGCAGCACTGGGGGAGGGGGGGAAAACCACGCAGCACTGGGGGAGGGGGGGGAAAACCACGCAGCACTGGGGGAGGGGGGGAAAACCACGCAGCACTGGGGGAGGGGGGGAAAACCACACAGCACTGGGGGAGGGTGGGAAAACCACGCAGCACTGGGGGAGGAAACCACGCAGCACGGGGAGCAGGAGGACGAGGTAGGGCCGGCTGGTGGGAGGCTGGGAGCAGGAGGACGAGGTAGGGCCGGCTGGTGGGAGGCTGGGAGCAGGAGGAGGAGGTAGGGCCGGCTGGTGGGAGGCTGGGAGCAGGAGGACTAGGTAGGACCGGCTGGTGGGAGGCTGGGAGCAGGAGGACGAGGTAGGGCCGGCTGGTGGGAGGCTGGGAGCAGGAGGACTAGGTAGGGCTGGCTGGTGGGAGGCTGGGAGCAGGAGGACTAGGTAGGGCTGGCTGGTGGGAGGCTGGGACGAGGTAGGGCTGGCTGGTGGGAGGCTGGGAGCAGGAGGACGAGGTAGGGCTGGCTGGTGGGAGGCTGGGAGCAGGAGGACTAGGTAGGGCCGGCTGGTGGGAGGCTGGGAGCAGGAGGATTAGCCGCTGGGAGGCTGAGAGCAGGAGAATTAGCCGCTGGGAGGCTCAGAGCAGTGGTCAGGATGATATATTAACGGTCTGTTTAGGCTAGTCTTCACATCAGCCAGCTGCAGTCACTGGCTGGCAGGCAGGGACGCGGTTTACAAAGAGTCCTCTGATGAGAGGGGAAGATGGGTTCACAGGCTGAGACGGAATCAGTTACATCTGTATAACATGTAACGTCACAGCACAACACATTAGATCAACTGGAATGAAACCCTCACTCATGGTTGTACACAGAGCTGTGACTAACCCATTCCCCAAAATATTATATTACCCCCCCCCCCCCCCTCCCTACATTTTAATTATCACTAAAACAGCAAAGAATCATTTTGTGAACTGTAAAGAACCATTGAAGTGTTTAGAGTCATTATGATTCCACATAAAAACCCATCAGCCTTCCTAAAGAACCCTTGAGGAACCTTCGTGTTTTAGCGTGTGGAGCACCTGGTTAAATTCTGCTTAGGAACATAATATATATATTTTTTTACATCTCTAAAATGGTTAAACTAGTGAGAAATACACGTGAATATCGAACAAATCTGTGTTTGCTTCATTTACTATCATCACAGAAATAAGATATTTTTCCATTCCTAATTAAATGTATATTACGTGACTTCCCATGATGTTACCGGGTTACTACAAAACACAAGCTGCCATTAAGACCACATCGAAGTGAGAGGGGAAATTACACTAACTTTTTACCTCAGATTGGTTATATTAGTATAAAAGTTTATACTCAACACGATGACACAAGATCAATTGCTTTAAAAAAAAACAGATCAATATCTTTGGTTTTGTACTGTTGATTCATACCAATACACAGATTTGAAAGTCAAAATGTCACTGTTGATATCCTATGGCGGGTCGTGATTAATTGAAATGGAACAAACAGAAAAAGTTGTTTGTATCATTTTCCGTGAAGGCAGCCTCCTGAAATCAACATCTGGCATTCCAAAATATACATAGAAGCCTACTACTAAGGCTCATCTAACCAACCACATATACATTATTCCAGGTTATTCCATGTTTCCAACCTGGTCTCAGAACATTTCGTATTATTCTGTTAAGTAAAATATACATAGAAGCCTACTACTAAGGCTCATCTAACCAACCACATATAGGTTATTCCAGGTTATTCCACGTTTCCAACCTGGTCTCAGAACATTTCGTATTATTCTGTTACGTAAAATATACATAGAAGCCTTCTACTAACGCTCATCTAACCAACCATGTATACGTTATTCCACGTTTCCAACCTGGTCTCAGAACATTTCGTATTATTCCTGTTATGTAAATCTGAGATAGTCCATTTAGTATGATATGTTACGTTTCGTATGGTTAAATAAGACAGATGGTTACTTAAAGCAAAAGAAGGTTGGATGGATGAGTGTATAATGGGAACGTCTAGCAATCCAAACGTTGGGAGTTCAAATCTCATCACAGACAAGTTTTAGCTAATTAGCATATTTCTAATTAGCAACATTTCCAAAATGTAGCTGACTTCTTCTGCTGGTTGTCCTCTAACCAGTGGTGTAAAAATATATCCAGTTGTCATGTGTTTTTGTGGTAGTTTCAACAGTTTCAACTCCCTAATCAATGAGTGACACTTGACAAAACAACAGGGTTTTTGGTGCATGTGCAGTTTATAAGGTACCCATAAAAAAAAATGTAAGTAATGTGATTACTATTGATGCACATGTATGTGTAGAAAGTACATTTTATGTTTTCAGTATATCACAAACCGTTTATGCATATTGGTTATTGATTTGGACACTTGACATTGATCAACTGGAAGCAGCGACAGCGTCATTTTCAAATGACATTTTAGGAATATAAAAATTGTCAACATTAATTTCCAACGGTAATTGTACTTAATCTGGTAAAAAACTACTGAATGATTCCCCAAAAAATTGTGATTGATTTATTTTGATGATATACCAGAAGTCTCCAAAACGGGTGCCCTGCTTACAAAGAGCCCCCAAAAAAATCTTATCAAATTTGAAAATACCCTAGGCTCTCTCTCACCTGGGACAAAATCTAGGCTCAAAAGACAACATCTTCTTACCTTCAACAGACTTTCCAATACTGTGCAGGTGTGTGAAGTCGAAGGTGTTGTTAACGTCCCGCAGGTATCTCTCCACCTCCACGGTGTTGTGATAACGGAACTCCAAACTGACACCGGACGACACCAACTTCCCGAGGTATAGGCAGAGCGCAAAAAGAAACATCGTCTCGTACGGGACAGTGACAACCTAACCCACAAAAACGAAGTTTAAGAAAGAAAAAAAACGTTAAGCGGTTTTAAAATAAAATACAACACCGTCAAATATGAACCAAAAACTCACGAGGACATAGTAGCCACGCGCACAACTTGACACTGAAGTCAGCAATAACGTCAATGGACAGCGCCAGTGTGCAGTTAGTTACCTGGCGTTACGTTTCTCAATACACTAGGTTTAGCATTTTCTCTCAAATTATAGCCATCTAAATGACAACATGTTGCAAGCAATTCTTATTTTTTAGCCCGGAATAAAAACGTGCCTATAGAAGTGTAGACTAGGCTATCAATAAACATGTCTAAAATATATCAAAATACACTAAATTCACACAAAAAAAATTGTATAGCCTATTCACATGACATTCTACATTACCTTATTACTAAATGTATATTTCCTGCAGCTCGCTGTGTGCGCACAACTTCTTCTGTGAAGACGTCTCTTGAAGTCACACCGCCGTCACGCTCGCCCGTCCGAACGCATTCACAACAACTGTTTAAAGTTCCCAATCGCCTGAATGGTTCTTAGTCGACAGATCAACCCTCCCCCCGACCACATTACACCGTCGGGTCCCCTGCCTGCCTACACACCGCCCTGTATGGCATTATCACTATATTCACACACGGCCAAGTTTTTATACAGTGGCCAGCAGAGGCGAGGCGGAGCTAAACAGTTCTCAACTCAACATGATCTCACGGTTTAACCATTTTGACGTTTATCCACATTTGTCCCAACGTACAATTTGGAAGTGACTCCAAATGCAAATGTAGAAGTTGTCAAATTTTGAAGTTTTCAAATTTTGAAGTTAAGGTTAAGGTAAGTTTTAAGGTTTGATAGGGTTTAAAATAGGGTTTAAAAAATATATATATATACATTTTTTTTATATACATATATTTATATATATACAAATAGTCTACCACTGCGAATAAGGTGCCATTTGGGAGACTAGAAGGTGGGATCCCTGTGGGCTTCACCTGCAGGTGTGTGATTTTGACGCCACTACCTTTCTCTCCATGATAAGTTGCTGATCAACAGGCTACAGAACATGATTATCCAGATCACGTGCACTTACGAAATTAATAAACACACCTCTCTCTACATTATCTAGCTTACAACTACAAAAGCTTTATAGGTTAATTCTAACAAATTCTAGCAGACTTCATTTTTTATATATTTTTTATCCTATATTTTTATTCAGAGACACTAGGCAGGTTACCGTTGACCCAGGTTTATTAGACAAAAGCAATGAGTAGGGTTACATGCACACAGTAATGCGATTATTGTGGATAGTCTTGATTAATATAATAGTTCGATTAAAACAGTTTTCATGCTTTGAAAAAATAACAACTCCCCTAATAATCTTGTTTCCATGGACACGTCTGAAATCAGGATTCCCGATGGAACTCTGGTAAATGCAGAAAATCGCCAATCAAAATAGCCGTTCTACCACAACGACCATGTTATTTATGGGGAAGCGTATTTGTTTCTGAGTTCGGACGTATGACGTTTGTATATGAAAACTACTTCTACTTTGCATACAGGATAATTTTTCTAAAGATTAACAACAAAAAAATGTATCCATTTGACAGGAGGGGATTTTTTCTTTGGTCAAACTTTCTTTATTGCAACAAATGTTGATGGAAACTGTTTTTCTAAAAATAAAAAGGATGATTGCCGAATCATTTTAAAGGTAAGAGGGGCACTATAATGCTCCACTACACATTTCATACTAAATGCCTACATCTTGCAATATAAATGTTTTCAACTATAACAATAATGTTTATTTGCAGAACACGGATTGTCCTGACTTTCAAGAATACCTGAATTGCTTCGATCTGCTATTCTGATTGGCTGGAAAGTTTTCGTCATTCCAATTATTTCAGATCTATACGTGTCCAAGTTTCACCATGGCGACCACGGAACTTGGCGACACGTTGGCACATGAGAATTATTACAGTATGGCAAATACTTGTCAATTATTGCATTCTATCAATGCTGGGATTTCGCGGGCTACCTTAGACATGAAACAGGGGTTGGAGGACATACAGGCTGTCGCCAATTTATTAATGCACAATTTGTCTAAATGCATTTTGGAAACACTTTAACCATTACATTTTTTACTCTGAACTGTTGGTTTTTAAGAAAAAGGTAATTTTTTTAGGTGTGATGTCATTACTTCCTGTTTTCATCGACAAGGTAGTTCAATGGTGTGTATGTATGTACGTACATGTACTTACCTGGAGTGCCTGAGGGTGGCGCTGTTTACTAATTACTTTATGTGATCACCTGTACTTGCACTTGACCCATGACATCTGATAAACGTGGTTCTTCTACCCGCATTCCTGCCTCAGCAGGCTATTATATTACTGGTGTCATATGTTAAAAAGTTATACAAGGACAGCTCAACATTACGAAACATGGAACAAATGAGACAACCAACTACTCTGGACCTAGAGGGAAATCTAGTCCAAATGAGACCTCCAACTACTCTGAACCTAGAGGGAAATCTAGCCCAAATGAGACCACCAACTACTCTGGACCTAGAGGGAAATCTAGCCCAAATGAGACCACCAACTACTCTAAACCTAGAGGGAAATCTAGCCCAACTGAGACCACCAACTACTCTGAACCTAGAGGGAAATCTATCCCAAATGAGACCACCAACTACTCTGAACCTAGAGGGAAATCTAGCCCAACTGAGACCACCAACTACTCTGAAACTTGAGGGAAATCTAGTCCAAATGAGACCTCCAACTACTTTGAACCTAGAGGGAAATCTAGTCCAAATGAGACTACCAACTACTCTGAACCTAGAGGGAAATCTATCCCAAATGAGACCACCAACTACTCTGGACCTAGAGGGAAATCTATCCCAAATGAGACCACCAACTACTCTGAACCTAGAGGGAAATCTATCCCAAATGAGACCACCAACTACTCTGGCCCTAGAGGGAAATCTATCCCAAATGAGACCACCAACTACTCTGAATCTAGAGGGAAATGTTCCAGAGGTGCTCCAGAGGTGCTCCAGAGGTGTTCCAGATGTGTTCCAGATGTGTTCCAGAGGTGCTCCAGAGGTGCTCCAGAGGTGTTCCAGAGGTGCTCCAGAGGTGCTCCAGAGGTGTTCCAGAGGTGTTCCAGAGGTGTTCCAGAGGTGCTCCAGAGGTGCTCCAGAGGTGTTCCAGATGTGTTCCAGAGGTGCTCCAGAGGTGCTCCAGAGGTGTTCCAGAGGTGTTCCAGATGTGTTCCAGAGGTGCCTCGACGCAGCATTTGGAAGGTCTGGAAGGTGCTGTGAACATCATGGATGACATTCTTGTCAGGGGTGATGACACAGATCAGCACGACCGGAGCCTGAGACAGATACTAGTCAGACTGAGAAGCATCAACTTAAAACTGAATAAGAACAAGTGCAAAATCAGAATGACAGAAATTCTCTACATTGGACATGTGTTAGGCAAAGAAGGCCTGAAACCAGACTCCCAGAAAGTCCCGAGAAATACAAGCCAGAGGACAAAGCGCTTCAGAGGTTCATGGGAATGTTGCAGTATCTCTCAGATGATTGGTCAGCCAATCGCAGTATCTCTCAGATGTCAGCACACCACTGACACAACTGCATGGAAAGAGATATTCAGTAGCACTGGGAGTCTGCACAGGAACAGAGCTTCAGAAGCTTGAAAACACTCGTCAGCAATGCACCAGTGTTAATAAAGTACTACGATATGAAGAGAAAAAAAACACTGACACTCTCTGTGGATGCAAGCTCAGAAGGCTTGGGAGCTGTGATCCTGCAAGATGGTCAGCCAATCGCATACGAGTCAAGATCCCTCACAGACCGTCGAAAGAGATACGCTCAAATGGAAAAAGATCTACTCTAGCGATAGTGTTTGGCTGCGAGAGGTTTCATCAGTACCTGTATGGAAACCAGATCCAGGTGGAGTCAGACCACAAACCCTTGGAAACAATCGTCAAGAAGTCGCTCCAGAAGGCACCAGCCTGACTGCACAGAATGCTGATGAGACTACAGAGATACAGTCTATATGTGACATACAAACCAAGAAACCGAGATGCAGATCGCTGACGAGACTACAGAGATACAGTCTATATGTGACATACAAACCAAGAAACCGAGATGCAGATCGCTGATGAGACTACAGAGATACAGTCTATATGTGACATACAAACCAAGAAACCGAGATGCAGAACGCTGATGTTGGATGGTGAGCTGGATGTAAACTACATCGCTCATCAACTTCCTGTTTCAGAAGAGTAACTGCAGCAATTCAAAAACAACAAACAGAAGAAGATGAAGAGTTAAAAACGGGTCACAGTTGGATGGCGAGACACGAGAGGGAACGTTGCAAAGAAAATACAGCACTTACTGGACCTGCTGGGAGGACCTGACAAACTCAGATGGACTGCTGCTCAAAAGTTCAAAACGTCCTCGTTCCTCGGGTAATGAGAGAAGAAATAATGAAGCACACATGGGAATCGTAAAAAATGTAAAGAACAAGCAAGGGATGTTCTGTTCTGGCCAGGCAAGGCTAAACAGATCGAAGATGTTGTAACAAAATGTGCCGTCTGCAACTCACACAAAAAAACAACAATCAAAGAGAACCGCTCATATCTCATCCAGTCCCGGAGAGAGTTTGAGCCAGAGTTGGAGTGGGCCTCTTCCATTACAACGACACAGAATATATACTACTCACAAATACCCAGAAATCTCCAAGCTCAGTGGAACAACAAGCAAACACATCATTACAGCACTAAAGTCGAACTCAGCGAGGCTTTAGAGGGGGACCGACGTGTTGTGCTCCGACAATGGAAGACAGTTGGTGAGTCAAGAGATCTCTACCAGCTGGGAGTTCAAACATGTCACGTCGAGCCCTAGATTTCCACAGTCAAACGGCTAAGCTGAGAGTGCAGTCTCCTTCACACTGGTCTACTGGTCTAGCCTGAAACCCAGACTGAACATCACTCTGTTCTCCTTCACACTGCTCTACTGGTCTAGCCTGAAACCCAGACTGATCATCACTCTGTTCCCCTTCACACTGCTCTACTGGTCTAGCCTGAAACCTAGACTGAACATCACTCTGTTCTCCTTCACACTGCTCTACTGGTCTAGTCTGAAACCCAGACTGAACATCACTCTGTTCTCCTTCACACTGCTCTAATGGTCTAGCCTGAAACCCAGACTGAACATCACTCTGTTCTCCTTCACACTGATCTACTGGTCTAGCCTGAACATCACTCTGTTCCCCTTCATACTGCTCTACTGATCTAGCTTGAACATCACTCTGTTCCCCTTCACACTGCTCTACTGATCTAACCTGAACATCACTCTGTTCCCCTTCACACTGCTCTACTGGTCTAGTCTGAAACCCAGACTGAACATCGCTCTGTTCTCCTTCACACTGCTCTACTGGTCTAGCCTGAAACCCAGACTGAACATCACTCTGTTCCCCTTCACACTGATCTACTGGTCTAGCTTGAACATCACTCTGTTCTCCTTCACACTGCTCTACTGGTCTAGCCTGAAACCCAGACTGAACATCACTCTGTTCTCCTTCACACTGTTCTACTGGTCTAGCCTGAAACCCAGACTGAACATCACTCTGTTCTCCTTCACACTGATCTACTGGTCTAGCCTGAAACCCAGACTGAACATCACTCTGTTCTCCTTCACACTGCTCTACTGGTCTAGTCTGAAACCCAGACTGAATATCACTCTGTTCTCCTTCACACTGATCTACTGGTCTAGTCTGAACATCACTATGTTCCCCTTCATACTGCTCTACTGGTCTAGTCTGAAACCCAGACTGAACATCACTCTGTTCTCCTTCACACTGATCTACTGGTCTAGTCTGAACATCACTCTGTTCCCCTTCATACTGTTCTACTGGTCTAGCCTGAAACCCAGACTGAACATCACTCTGTTCCCCTTCACACTGCTCTACTGGTCTAGCCTGAAACCCAGACTAAACATCACTCTGTTCTCCTTCACACTGGTCTAGCCTGAAACCCAGACTGAACATCACTCTGTTCTCCTTCACACTGCTCTACTGGTCTAGTCTGAAACCCAGACTGAACATCACTCTGTTCTCCTTCACACTGCTCTACTGGTCTAGCCTGAAACCCAGACTGAACATCACTCTGTTCCCCTTCACACTGATCTACTGGTCTAGTCTGAAACCCAGACTGAACATCACTCTGTTCTCCTTCACACTGCTCTACTGGTCTAGCCTGAAACCCAGACTGAACATCACTCTGTTCCCCTTCACACTGATCTACTGGTCTAGCCTGAAACCCAGTCTGAACATCACTCTGTTCCCCTTCACACTGATCTACTGGTCTAGCCTGAAACCCAGTCTGAACATCACTCTGTTGCCCTTCACACTGTTCTACTGGTCTAGCCTGAAACCCACTATATAATCCACTACTTTTGAACAGAGTCCTATGGGACTATATAATCCACTACTTTTGACCAGAGCCCTATGGGACTATATAATCCACTACTTTTAACCAGAGCCCTATCGGACTATATAATCCACTACTTTTGACCAGAGCCCTATGGGACTATATAATCCACTACTTTTGACCAGAGCCCTATCGGACTATATAATCCACTACTTTTGACCAGAGCCCTATGGGACTATATAATCCTATAATCCACTACTTTTGACCAGAGCCCTATGGGACTATATAATCCACTACTTTTAACCAGAGCCCTATCGGACTATATAATCCACTACTTTTGACCAGAGCCCTATGGGACTATATAATCCACTACTTTTGACCAGAGCCCTATCGGACTATATAATCCACTACTTTTGACCAGAGTCCTATGGGACTATATAATCCTATAATCCACTACTTTTGACCAGAGCCCTATGGGACTATATAATCCTATAATCCACTACTTTGACCAGAGTCATATGGAACTATATAATCCACTACTTTTAACCAGAGTCCTCTGGAACTATATTTAATCCACTACTTTTGACCAGAGACATTTGGGCCACGGTCACATGCAGTTCTTCCATGGCTGATGGTCCCAGTCCCACAGGTCTCTGTGTGACAGGTGTCTGAAGGTCGAAGGATATGATATGTCTTGTCCTACTGACGACGATTGATGATGACGACGGTGTCAAAAGTCTGTCTGAGGGGCCAGAGAGACGTCAACTGTGTCATAAGGCTGCCTGAGGGGCCAGAGAGACGTCAACAGTGTCGTAAGGCTGTCTGAGGGGCCAGAGAGACGTCAACTGTGTCATAAGGCTGTCTGAGAGGCCAGAGAGACGTCAACAGTGTCATAAGTCTGCCTGAGGGGCCAGAGAGACGTCAACTGTGTCATAAGGCTGTCTGAGTGGCCAGAGAGACGTCAACGATGTCATAAGGCTGTCTGAGGGGCCAGAGAGACGTCAACGATGTCATAAGGCTGTCTGAGTGGCCAGAGAGACGTCAACGATGTCATAAGGCTGTCTGAGGGGCCAGAGAGACGTCAACGATGTCATAAGGCTGTCTGAGAGGCCAGAGAGACGTCAACTGTGTCATAAGGCTGTCTGAGTGGCCAGAGAGACGTCAACGATGTCATAAGGCTGTCTGAGGGGCAAGAGAGACGTCAACGATGTCATAAGGCTGTCTGAGTGGCCAGAGAGACGTCAACGATGTCATAAGGCTGTCTGAGGGGCCAGAGAGACGTCAACGATGTCATAAGGCTGTCTGAGTGGCCAGAGAGACGTCAACGATGTCATAAGGCTGTCTGAGGGGCCAGAGAGACGTCAACGATGTCATAAGGCTGTCTGAGTGGCCAGAGAGACGTCAACGATGTCATAAGGCTGTCTGAGTGGCCAGAGAGACGTCAACGATGTCATAAGGCTGTCTGAGGGGCCAGAGAGACGTCAACGATGTCATAAGGCTGTCTGAGTGGCCAGAGAGACGTCAACGATGTCATAAGGCTGTCTGAGTGGCCAGAGAGACGTCAACGATGTCATAAGGCTGTCTGAGTGGCCAGAGAGACGTCAACGATGTCATAAGGCTGTCTGAGTGGCCAGAGAGACGTCAACGAAGTCATAAGGCTGTCTGAGTGGCCAGAGAGACGTCAACGATGTCATAAGGCTGTCTGAGGGGCCAGAGAGACGTCAACGATGTCATAAGGCTGTCTGAGGGGCCAGAGAGACGTCAACAATGTCATAAGGCTGTCTGAGTGGCCAGAGAGACGTCAACGATGTCATAAGGCTGTCTGAGTGGCCAGAGAGACGTCAACGATGTCATATTTTTACATTTACATGTACACATTTACATATTATCCACCTCACACACACGGTTATGGGCTTAAAGAAGAAGAAGACACCTGTACCTATAAATTGTGTTTCTTTAAGAAGATGTGCCTGACTGACCTCGACTGTTTCCTCACGTTATTCTCCATGTGGTTATCCCATGGTTGTTGGTTATTAACCAGGAAACGATACAAGGACTGAAGCAGTAGCCTCCGTACTCAACTACAGATTTAAATAACTGGTGTTTCTTTAAGAAGACGTACCTGACTGACCCTGACTGTTTCCTCACGTTATTCTCCATGTGGTTATCCCATGGTTGTTGGTTATTAACCAGGAAACGATACAAGGACTGAAGCAGTAGCCTCCGTGCTCAACTACAGATTTAAATAACTGGTGTTTCTTTAAGAAGACGTACCTGACTGACCCTGACTGTTTCCTCACGTTATTCTCCATGTGGTTATCCCATGGTTGTTGGTTATTAACCAGGAAACGATACAAGGACTGAAGCAGTAGCCTCCGTACTCAACTACAGATTTAAATAACTGGTGTTTCTTTAAGAAGACGTACCTGACTGACCCTGACTGTTTCCTCACGTTATTCTCCATGTGGTTATCCCATGGTTGTTGGTTATTAACCAGGAAACGATACAAGGACTGAAGCAGTAGCCTCCGTACTCAACTACAGATTTAAATAACTGGTGTTTCTTTAAGAAGACGTACCTGACTGACCCTGACTGTTTCCTCACGTTATTCTCCATGTGGTTATCCCATGGTTGTTGGTTATTAACCAGGAAACGATACAAGGACTGAAGCAGTAGCCTCCGTGCTCAACTACAGATTTAAATAACTGGTGTTTCTTTAAGAAGACGTACCTGACTGACCCTGACTGTTTCCTCACGTTATTCTCCATGTGGTTATCCCATGGTTGTTGGTTATTAAATAACTGGTGTTTCTTTGAAAAGATGTGCCTGGCTGACATTACAACTACGTTAAGGGGAAAGGATACACAGACACAGAGGCTGATTATCTTTCTGTACATCTCTTTATTTACAATGCCCGGCTGACATACTGTCCTGTGTTTGTGTTAACCATGGCAGCCGGACATTGTAAGTAAAGACATGTGTCTGTCTGCCATATTGTCCTGTGTTTGTGTTAACCATGGCAACCGGACATTGTAAGTAAAGAGATGTGTCTGTCTGCCATATTGTCCTGTGTTTGTGTTAACCATGGCAGCCGGACACTGTAAGTAAAGAGATGTGTCTGTCTGCCATACTGTCCTGTGTTTGTGTTAACCATGGCAGCCGGACATTGTAAATAAAGAGATGTGTCTGTCTGCCATACTGTCCTGTGTTTGTGTTAACCATGGCAGCCGGACATTGTAAATAAAGAGATGTGTCTGTCTGCCATACTGTCCTGTGTTTGTGTTAACCAAGGCAGCCAGACATTGTAAATAAAGAGATGTGTCTGTCTGCCATACTGTCCTGCGTTTGTGTTAACCATGGCAACCGGACATTGTAAATAAAGAGATGTGTCTGTCTGCCATACTGTCCTGCGTTTGTGTTAACCATGGCAACCGGACATTGTAAATAAAGAGATGTGTCTGTCTGCCATACTGTCCTGCTGTTTGTGTTAACCATGGCAGCCGGACATTGTAAATAAAGAGATGTGTCTGCCATACTGTCCTGTGTTTGTGTTAACCATGGCAGCCGGACATTGTAAATAAAGAGATGTGTCTGTCTGCCATACTGTCCTGTGTTTGTGTTAACCATGGCAGCCGGACATTGTAAATAAAGAGATGTGTCTGTCTGCCATACTGTCCTGTGTTTGTGTTAACCATGGCAGCCGGACATTGTAAATAAAGAGATGTGTCTGTCTGCCATACTGTCCTGTGTTTGTGTTAACCATGGCAGCCGGACATTGTAAATAAAGAGATGTGTCTGTCTGCCATACTGTCCTGTGTTTGTGTTAACCATGGCAGCCGGACATTGTAAATAAAGAGATGTGTCTGTCTGCCATACTGTCCTGTGTTTGTGTTAACCATGGCAACCGCACATTGTAAATAAAGAGATGTGCCTGTCTGCCATACTGTCCTGTGTTTGTGTTAACCATGGCAACCGGGCATTGTAAATAAAGAGATGTGGCTGTCTGCCATACTGTCCTGTGTTTGTGTTAACCAAGGCAACCGGACATTGTAAATAAAGAGATGTGTCTGTCTGCCATACTGTCCTGTGTTTGTGTTAACCATGGCAACCGGACATTGTAAATAAAGAGATGTGTCTGTCTGCCATACTGTCCTGTGTTAGTGTTAACCAAGGCAGCCGGACACTGTAAATAAAGAGATGTGTCAGCCAGGGTCATTTTTTAAAGAAACACCATTTATTTAAATCTCTAGTTGAGTAAAAGAAGTCGTTTTCTTCTGGTCACAATTATAACCCATCAAATTGCGGTGAACAGCGCCACACTGAGGCCGAAAACGGAATGTTCTATTCTCAGCCAGGCCCATCTTTCCAAAGAAAACACAAGAGGTCAACAAATTATATCTGGGAAGGCATGTGACTGAAATTTTGCAGGTGGGGAGAGACCGAGTTGAGGAGGAGGCTTGAGCGCTAGGAAATGTTTATGACATACATTATCTGAAAAAGGATTCATATACAGGGCATTCGGGAAGTATTCAGACCACTTGACTTTTTCCACTTTTTGTTACGTTACAGCCTTGTTTAAAAATTGATTACAAAAATCATCAACAATTGACACAAAATACCTCATGATGACAAAGCAAAAACAGGTAAAAAATATATATATATAAATAAACTGAAACATCACATTTACATAAGTATTCAGACCCTTTACTCAGTACTTTGTTGAAGCACCTTTGGCAGCGATTACAGCATCGAGTCTTCTTGGGTATGACGCTACAAGCTTGGTACACCTGTATTTGGGGAGTTTCTCCCATTCTTCTCTGCAGATCCTCTCAAGCTCTGTCAGGTTGAATGGGGAGCTGCACAGCTATTTTCAGGTCTCTCCAGAGATGTTAGATCGGGTTGAAGTCTGGGCTCTGACTGGGCCACTCAAGGACATTCAGAGACTTGTCCCAAAGCCACTCCTGCGTTGTCTTGTCTGTGTGCTTAGGGTCGTTGTCCTGTTGGAAGGTGAACCTTCACCCCAGTTTGAGGTCCTGAGCTCTCTGGAGCAGGTTTTCATCAAGATTCTCTCTGTACTTTGCTCCGTTCATCTTTGCCTCGATTCTGACTAGTTTCCGAAGCCCTACTGCTGAAAAACATCCCCACAGCATGATGCTGCCACCACCATGCTTCACCGTAGAGATGGTGCCAGGTTTCCTACAGATGTGACGCTTGGTATTCAGTCCAAAGAGTTCAATCGTGGTTTCATCAGACAAGATAATCTTGTTTCTCATGGTCTTAGAGTCCTTTAGGTGCCTTTTGGCAAACTCCAAGCAGGCTGTCATGTGCCTTTTACTGAGGAGTGGCATCCGTCTGGCCACTCTACCATAAGGGCCTGATTGGTGGAGTGCTGTAGAGATGGTTGTCCTTCTGGAAGGTTCTCCCATCTCCACAGAGGAACTCTGGAGCTCTGTCAGAGTGACCATCTGGTTCTTGGTCACCTCCCTGACCATGTCCCTTTCCCCCCATTTGCTCAGCTTGGCCGGGTGGCCAGCTCTAGAAAGAGTCATGGTGGTTTGAAACTTCTTCCATTGAAGAATTATGGAGGTTTTTTGTTTTAATACATTTGTAAAAATGTCTAAAAAAAAACAGTTTTTGTCAATGTGGGGTATTGTGTGTAAATTGGTGAGGGGGGAAAACAATTTGTGATGTAACAACATGTGTAAAAAGTCAAGGGGTCTAAATACTTTCCAAATGCACTGAGAAATAAAACACGTTTCAACCCATATGATCTAGTACACAATAAACACTTCAACCCATATGATCTAGTACACAATAAACACTTCAACCCATATGATCTAGTACACAATAAACACTTCAACCCATACGATCTAGTCCACAATAAACACTTCAACCCATATGATCTAGTCCACAATAAACACTTCAACCCATATGATCTAGTACACAATAAACACTTCAACCCATATGATCTAGTCCACAATAAACACTTCAACCCATATGATCTAGTACACAATAAACACTTCAACCCATACGATCTAGTACACAATAAACACTTCAACCCATATGATCTAGTACACAATAAACACTTCAACCCATACGATCTAGTCCACAATAAACACTTCAACCCATATGATCTAGTACACAATAAACACTTCAACCCATACGATCTAGTCCACAATAAACACTTCAACCCATATGATCTAGTCCACAATAAACACTTCAACCCATATGATCTAGTACACAATAAACACTTCAACCCATATGATCTAGTCCACAATAAACACTTCAACCCATATGATCTAGTACACAATAAACACTTCAACCCATACGATCTAGTACACAATAAACACTTCAACCCATATGATCTAGTACACAATAAACACTTCAACCCATACGATCTAGTCCACAATAAACACTTCAACCCATATGATCTAGTCCACAATAAACACTTCAACCCATATGATCTAGTACACAATAAACACTTCAACCCATATGATCTAGTCCACAATAAACACTTCAACCCATATGATCTAGTACACAATAAACACTTCAACCCATATGATCTAGTACACAATAAACACTTCAACCCATATGATCTAGTACACAATAAACACTTCAACCCATATGATCTAGTACACAATAAACACTTCAACCCATATGATCTAGTACACAATAAACACTTCAACCCATATGATCTAGTACACAATAAACACTTCAACCCATATGATCTAGTACACAATAAACACTTCAACCCATATGATCTAGTACACAATAAACACTTCAACCCATATGATCTAGTACACAATAAACACTTCAACCCATATGATCTAGTACACAATAAACACTTCAACCCATATGATCTAGTACACAATAAACACTTCAACCCATATGATCTAGTCCACAATAAACACTTCAACCCATATGATCTAGTCCACAATAAACACTTCAACCCATATGATCTAGTACACAATAAACACTTCAACCCTTATGATCTAGTACACAATAAACACTTCAACCCATATGATCTAGTACACAATAAACACTTCAACCCTTATGATCTAGTACACAATAAACACTTCAACCCATATGATCTAGTACACAATAAACACTTCAACCCTTATGATCTAGTACACAATAAACACTTCAACCCATATGATCTAGTACACAATAAACACTTCAACCCTTATGATCTAGTACACAATAAACACTTCAACCCTTATGATCTAGTACACAATAAACACTTCAACCCTTATGATCTAGTACACAATAAACACTTCAACCCATATGATCTAGTACACAATAAACACTTCAACCCTTATGATCTAGTACACAATAAACACTTCAACCCATATGATCTAGTACACAATAAACACTTCAACCCTTATGATCTAGTACACAATAAACACTTCAACCCATATGATCTAGTACACAATAAACACTTCAACCCATATGATCTAGTACACAATAAACACTTCAACCCATATGATCTAGTCCACAATAAACACTTCAACCCTTATGATCTAGTACACAATAAACACTTCAACCCATATGATCTAGTACACAATAAACACTTCAACCCATATGATCTAGTACACAATAAACACTTCAACCCATATGATCTAGTACACAATAAAAGTATAACAAAACATATACAAATATGAAAAAAAATAAGCCTTTTCATACTATATAATATGTCTATATACAGTGGGGTAAAAAAGTATTTAGTCAGCCACCAATTGTGCAAGTTCTCCCACTTAAAAAGATGAGAGAGGCCTGTAATTTTCATCATAGGTACACTTCAACTACGACAGACAAAATGAGAAAAAAGAATCCTGAAAATCACATTGTAGGATTTTTAATGAATTTATTTGCAAATTATGGTGGAAAATAAGTATTTTGCACAATTGGTGGCTGACTAAATACTTTTTGCCCCACTGTATGTGTCATGTTTTAGGAACATCTACCCAAAATATTTCACCTTCTTTATGACTTTACCAAACATATAATGACATCAGTGATCGTCAAAATCTGTCACATTTGTCAACGTCTAAATCAACATTTGGGCCATTTAAACAGATTGTGTCCCTGCTATAGACAAGGAGAGAAGGGCTATGCAAAGGGCTCCATTTTGTTGTTCCGTAGCATATGCAATGTGTCTGTGTAACGTCAACGCAGTGAGTCAGGAAGCAGGTGCAGTTAGTGAGTTTAATGACAACGAACATTGAACGATGCAAACCAAGAGAACCGTCTGACAAGGAAACATAACCAGTATTACCTGCTGACTGATAATAACAGAGTGCGATGTAAAGGGTAAGTAATCAGGAAGTAATGAAGTCCAGGTGTGACTGATGATGAGACGCAGGTGTGTGTAAATGTAGTGTGGTTCGTTCTGCGTTGTGTACTTTTAATTTGGACGCTGCCACAACACAGACCATCCCCAACAGAACACAGACCATCCCCAACAGAACACAGACCATCCTCAACAGAACACAGACCATCCTCAACAGAACACAGACCATCCCCAACAGAACACAGACCATCCCCAACGGAACACAGACCATCCCCAACAGAACACAGACCATCCCCAACAGAACACAGACCATCCTCAACAGAACACAGACCATCCTCAACAGAACACAGACCATCCGCAACAGAACACAGACCATCCTCAACAGAACACAGACCATCCTCAACAGAACCCAGACCATCCCCAACAGAACACAGACCATCCCCAACAGAACACAGACCATCCCCAACAGAACACAGACCATCCCCAACAGAACACAGACCATCCCCAACAGAACACAGACCATCCCCAACAGAACACAGACCATCCCCAACAGAACACAGAGCATCCCCAACAGAACACAGACCATCCCCAACAGAACACAGACCATCCCCAACAGAACACAGACCATCCCCAACAGAACACAGACCATCCTCAACAGAACACAGGCCATCCCCAACAGAACCCAGACCATCCCCAACAGAACAGACCATCCAACAGAACACAGACCATCCCCAACAGACCACAGACCATCCCCAACAGAACACAGACCATCCCCAACAGAACACAGACCATCCCCAACAGAACACAGACCATCCCCAACAGAACCCAGACCATCCCCAACAGAACCCAGACCATCCCCAACAGAACACAGACCATCCCCAACAGAACACAGACCATCCCCAACAGAACCCAGACCATCCAACAGAACACAGACCATCCCCAACAGAACACAGACCATCCCCAACAGAACACAGACCATCCCAACAGAACACAGACCATCCCCAACAGAACCCAGACCATCCCCAACGGAACACAGACCATCCCCAACAGAACACAGACCATCCCCAACAGAACCCAGACCATCCAACAGAACACAGACCATCCCCAACAGAACACAGACCATCCCCAACAGAACACAGACCATCCCCAACAGAACACAGACCATCCCCAACAGAACACAGACCATCCCCAACAGAACACAGACCAGAGGCGGCAGGTGATTAAAGTGTTGAGTCAGTAACTGAAAGGTTGCTGGTTCGAATCCCTGAACCGACAAGGTAAAACGTCTGTCGTTCTGCCCCTGATCAAGGCTGGTAAACTGTCATTGTAAATAAGATATATATATATTTTTTACCTTTATTTAACTAGGCAAGTCAGTTAAAAACAAATGCAGTTCTTAACTGACTTGCCTAGTTAAATTAAGTTTAAAAAATATATATATAATCCCCATCAGAACACAGTTTATCAGTGAAGAGTAGCCTACACTGTACAGAACACAGTTTATCAGTGAAGAGTAGCCTACACTGTACAGAACACAGTTTATCAGTGAAGAGTAGCCAACATTGTACAGAACACAGTTTATCAGTGAAGAGTAGTCTACACTGCACAGAACACAGTTCATCAGTGAAGAGTAGCCTACCCTGTACAAAAACACAGTTTATCAGTGGAGAGTAGCCTACACTGTACAAAACACAGTTTATCAGTGAAGAGTAGCCAACATTGTACAGAACACAGTTTATCAGTGAAGAGTAGCCTACACTGTACAGAACACAGTTTATCAGTGAAGAGTAGCCTACACTGTACAAAACACAGTTTATCAGTGAAGAGTAGCCTACACTGTACAGAACACAGTTTATCAGTGAAGAGTAGCCTACACTGTACAAAACACAGTTTATCAGTGAAGAGTAGCCTACACTGTACAGAACACAGTTTATCAGTGAAGAGTAGCCTACACTGTACAGAACACAGTTTATCAGTGAAGAGTAGCCTACACTGTACAGAACACAGTTTATCAGTGAAAAGTAGCCTACACTGTACAAAACACAGTTTATCAGTGAAGAGTAGCCTACACTGTACAGAACACAGTTTATCAGTGAAGAGTAGCCTACACTATACAGAACACAGTTTATCAGTGAAGAATAGCCTACACTGTACAGAACACAGTTTATCAGTGAAGAGTAGCCTACACTGTACAGAACACAGTTTATCAGTGAAGAGTAGCCTACACTGTACAAAACACAGTTTATCAGTGAAGAGTAGCCTACACTGTACAGAACACAGTTTATCAGTGAAGAGTAGCCTACACTGTACAGAACACAGTTTATCAGTGAAGAGTAGCCTACACTGTACAGAACACAGTTTATCAGTGAAGAGTAGCCTACACTATACAGAACACAGTTTATCAGTGAAGAGTAGCCAACATTGTACAGAACACAGTTTATCAGTGAAGAGTAGCCTACACTGTACAGAACACAGTTTATCAGTGAAGAGTAGCCTACACTGCACAGAACACAGTTTATCAGTGAAGAGTAGCCTACACTGTACAAAACACAGTTTATCAGTGAAGAATAGCCTACACTGTACAGAACACAGTTTATCAGTGAAGAGTAGCCTACACTGTACAAAACACAGTTTATCAGTGAAGAGTAGCCTACACTGTACAGAACACAGTTTATCAGTGAAGAGTAGCCAACATTGTACAGAACACAGTTTATCAGTGAAGAGTAGCCTACACTGTACAGAACACAGTTTATCAGTGAAGAGTAGTCTACACTGCACAGAACACAGTTTATCAGTGAAGAGTAGCCTACACTGTACAGAACACAGTTTATCAGTGAAGAGTAGCCTACACTGTACAGAACACAGTTTATCAGTGAAGAGTAGTCTACACTGCACAGAACACAGTTTATCAGTGAAGAGTAGTCTACACTGCACAGAACACAGTTTATCAGTGAAGAGTAGCCAACATTGTACAGAACACAGTTTATCAGTGAAGAGTAGCCTACACTGTACAGAACACAGTTTATCAGTGAAGAGTAGTCTACACTGCACAGAACACAGTTTATCAGTGAAGAGTAGCCTACACTGTACAGAACACAGTTTATCAGTGAAGAGTAGCCTACACTGTACAGAACACAGTTTATCAGTGAAGAGTAGTCTACACTGCACAGAACACAGTTTATCAGTGAAGAGTAGTCTACACTGCACAGAACACAGTTTATCAGTGAAGAGTAGTCTACACTGCACAGAACACAGTTTATCAGTGAAGAGTAGCCTACACTGTACAAAACACAGTTTATCAGTGAAGAGTAGTCTACACTGCACAGAACAATTGCAGATATCAATTGCATTTGTGACACAGGTAAAATCTATTATCACTTTTGTGTTTTTCTTTCATTTTTAAGAGGAATATTTTAATTTCTGATTCATTCCGGGTATTACTTGAGTCCTCCCATTGGTTTCCTATTGAAATGCATTTATACCTATTGTTGCCAGTAGTCGGAGGCAAATAGTAGGTTTTGTCTTCACATCTGGTCACCTTTTTTTTAATGAACTGCTGTAACTTCCTCATTCTTCCGAGAGAAGCCTAACGGGACAGACGCAAACGTTATCCTGCCGCATCTTGTCTCCTGTTTTACAGGTTGGTACTATTAACAAACACACAATGTCACAAAATAGTAATTGGACAAGGTTAGCTAAATGTAGACGAGTCTGTATAGGAGTTGTGAAGTGTGTACTGGTTAATTTAACCGAGTAGAACAGGGCTTAGTTTTCCGGACTGTAGGCTAGTTGTTGTGAAAGTGGGTGGGGGGGGGGGGACTGGTGTCAAGTAGAAACACAATGTCGAGGGCTGGAAGTGAAATGGAAATGAGTGAGGACGAGTTACGTGTAGTGAAGAGCTCGGGAACCGGAGCCTCACATAAACGGACATGTTAAAGAAGAATCTGGTCCAGTAGGAGGGACATTTTTGGAGAGTAAGATCCTGGCCTTTTTGGCGGGTCCATTTGTGTTATTACCACCCTACTAGTCCGTACAACAGGTGAGTTCAAAAGACAAGTGGTCAATTATTGAAAAGTTTTGGATGGATAAACTTGTGTTATTACCACCATACTATTGTGTAACAACACAGGGTGTGTTCGTAAATTCAATATGGAGTGCCAGAGTGCGCGCTGGGCGTTGGTAAATTCAATATGGAGTGCCAGAGTGCGCGCTGGGCGTTGGTAAATTCAATATGGAGTGCCATAGTGCCGCTGGGCATTGGTAAATTCAATATGGAGTGCCAGAGTGCGCGCTGGGCGTTGGTAAATTCAATATGGAGTGCCATAGTGCCGCTGGGCATTGGTAAATTCAATATGGAGTGCCAGAGTGCACGCTGGGCGTTGGTAAATTCAATATGGAGTGCCATAGTGCCGCTGGGCGTTGGTAAATTCAATATGGAGTGCCAGAGTGCGCGCTGGGCGTTGGTAAATTCAATATGGAGTGCCAGAGTGCGCGCTGGGCATTGGTAAATTCAATATGGAGTGCCATAGTGCGCGCTGGGCGTTGGTAAATTCAATATGGAGTGCCAGAGTGCGCGCTGGCCGTTGGTAAATTCAATATGGAGTGCCAGAGTGCGCGCTGGCCGTTGGTAAATTCAATATGGAGTGCCAGAGTGCGCGCTGGGCGTTGGTAAATTCAATATGGAGTGCCAGAGTGCACGCTGGGCGTTGGTAAATTCAATATGGAGTGCCATAGTGCCGCTGGGCATTGGTAAATTCAATATGGAGTGCCAGAGTGCGCGCTGGGCATTGGTAAATTCAATATGGAGTGCCATAGTGCGCGCTGGGCGTTGGTAAATTCAATATGGAGTGCCAGAGTGCGCGCTGGCCGTTGGTAAATTCAATATGGAGTGCCAGAGTGCACGCTGGGCGTTGGTAAATTCAATATGGAGTGCCATAGTGCCGCTGGGCGTTGGTAAATTCAATATGGAGTGCCAGAGTGCGCGCTGGGTATGGAGTACCAGAGTGCGCGCTGGGCGTTGGTAAATTCAATATGGAGTGCCAGAGTGCGCGCTGGGCGTTGGTAACTTCAATATGGAGTGCCAGAGTGCGCGCTGGGCGTTGGTAAATTCAATATGGAGTGCCAGAGTGCGCGCTGGGCGTTGGTAAATTCAATATGGAGTGCCAGAGTGCACGCTGGGCGTTGGTAAATTCAGAGCGGTTCGCTTCCCAATGGACGCTCTGGCCGAAGAATAGCGTTGACCGGAACTTTCTGACCTCACAAAGATAGTAAAGCGCCCAAGCTAACTGGCTAACGATGGCTAGCTTTCTAGCTACTTCCAGACACAAATGAGACAACACCTAACTCTGACCATTTTACTCTCCATCTCTCTCCCTCCATCGTTATCTAGCTTTGACAGTCATTTTTGAAGATTTTTTAAATTATACAACGTGATTAGTGATGAATTTACAATTGTCCCTCATTTCAAGATCATACCTGTTATGTACGTGAACTGAACTCTCATTTTAATATGGTGAAACTATTATTTTATTTAAAAAAAATTCAAAAGAAACATTAAACATCTAGTCAGCAGGTGAGCTGGAAAAAGAGAAAGGGGATACCTAGTCAGCAGGTGAGCTGGAGAAAGAGAAAGGGGATACCTAGTCAGCAGGTGAGCTGGAAAAAGAGAAAGGAGATACCTAGTCAGCAGGTGAGCTGGGAAAGAGAAAGGAGATACCTAGTCAGCAGGTGAGCTGGAGAAAGAGAAAGGGGATACCTAGTCAGCAGGTGAGCTGGAGAAAGAGAAAGGGGATACCTAGTCAGCAGGTGAGCTGGAGAAAGAGAAAGGAGATACCTAGTCAGCAGGTGAGCTGGAGAAGGGGAAAGGAGATACCTAGTCAGCAGGTGAGCTGGAGAAAGAGAAAGGAGATACCTAGTCAGCAGGTGAGCTGGAGAAAGAGAAAGGGGATACCTAGTCAGCAGGTGAGCTGGGAAAGGGGATACCTAGTCAGCAGGTGAGCTGGGAAAGGGGATACCTAGTCAGCAGGTGAGCTGGGTAAGAGAAAGGAGATACCTAGTCAGCAGGTGAGCTGGAGAAAGAGAAAGGAGATACCTAGTCAGCAGGTGAGCTGGAGAAGGGGAAAGGGGATACTTAGTCAGCAGGTGAGCTGGAGAAGGGGAAAGGGGATACCTAGTCAGCAGGTGAGCTGGAGAAGGGGAAAGGAGATACCTAGTCAGCAGGTGAGCTGGAGAAGGGGAAAGGAGATACCTAGTCAGCAGGTGAGCTGGAGAAAGATAAAGGGGATACCTAGTCAGCAGGTGAGCTGGAGAAAGAGAAAGGAGATACCTAGTCAGCAGGTGAGCTGGGAAAGGGGATACCTAGTCAGCAGGTGAGCTGGAGAAGGGGAAAGGGGATACCTAGTCAGCAGGTGAGCTGGAGAAGGGGAAAGGGGATACCTAGTCAGCAGGTGAGCTGGGAAAGGGGATACCTAGTCAGCAGGTGAGCTGGAGAAAGAGAAAGGGGATACCTAGTCAGCAGGTGAGCTGGGAAAGGGGATACCTAGTCAGCAGGTGAGCTGGAGAAGGGGAAAGGGGATACCTAGTCAGCAGGTGAGCTGGAGAAGGGGAAAGGGGATACCTAGTCAGCAGGTGAGCTGGGAAAGGGGATACCTAGTCAGCAGGTGAGCTGGAGAAAGAGAAAGGGGATACCTAGTCAGCAGGTGAGCTGGAGAAGGGGAAAGGGGATACCTAGTCAGCAGGTGAGCTGGAGAAGGGGAAAGGGGATACCTAGTCAGCAGGTGAGCTGGAGAAGGGGAAAGGGGATACCTAGTCAGCAGGTGAGCTGGGAAAGGAGATACCTAGTCAGCAGGTGAGCTGGGAAAGGAGATACCTAGTCAGCAGGTGAGCTGGGAAATGAGATACCTAGTCAGCAGGTGAGCTGGGAAAGGAGATACCTAGTCAGCAGGTGAGCTGGGAAAGGGGATACCTAGTCAGCAGGTGAGCTGGAGAAGGGGAAAGGGGATACCTAGTCAGCAGGTGAGCTGGGAAAGGAGATACCTAGTCAGCAGGTGAGCTGGGAAAGGAGATACCTAGTCAGCAGGTGAGCTGGGAAAGGAGATACCTAGTCAGCAGGTGAGCTGGGAAAGGGGATACCTAGTCAGCAGGTGAGCTGGAGAAGGGGAAAGGGGATACCTAGTCAGCAGGTGAGCTGGAGAAGGGGAAAGGGGATACCTAGTCAGCAGGTGAGCTGGAGAAGGGGAAAGGGGATACCTAGTCAGCAGGTGAGCTGGAGAAGGGGAAAGGGGCTACCTAGTCAGCAGGTGAGCTGGGAAAGGAGATACCTAGTCAGCAGGTGAGCTGGGAAAGGAGATACCTAGTCAGCAGGTGAGCTGGGAAAGGAGATACCTAGTCAGCAGGTGAGCTGGGAAAGGAGATACCTAGTCAGCAGGTGAGCTGGGAAAGGGGATACCTAGTCAGCAGGTGAGCTGGGAAAGGGGATACCTAGTCAGCAGGTGAGCTGGAGAAGGGGAAAGGGGATACCTAGTCAGCAGGTGAGCTGGAGAAGGGGAAAGGGGATACCTAGTCAGCAGGTGAGCTGGAGAAGGGGAAAGGGGATACCTAGTCAGCAGGTGAGCTGGAGAAGGAGAAAGGAGATACCTTGTCAGCAGGTGAGCTGGAGAAGGAGAAAGGAGATACCTAGTCAGCAGGTGAGCTGGGAAAGGGGATACCTAGTCAGCAGGTGAGCTGGAGAAGGGGAAAGGGGATACCTAGTCAGCAGGTGAGCTGGAGAAGGGGAAAGGGGATACCTAGTCAGCAGGTGAGCTGGGAAAGGGGATACCTAGTCAGCAGGTGAGCTGGAGAAAGAGAAAGGGGATACCTAGTCAGCAGGTGAGCTGGGAAAGGGGATACCTAGTCAGCAGGTGAGCTGGAGAAGGGGAAAGGGGATACCTAGTCAGCAGGTGAGCTGGAGAAGGGGAAAGGGGATACCTAGTCAGCAGGTGAGCTGGGAAAGGGGATACCTAGTCAGCAGGTGAGCTGGAGAAAGAGAAAGGGGATACCTAGTCAGCAGGTGAGCTGGAGAAGGGGAAAGGGGATACCTAGTCAGCAGGTGAGCTGGAGAAGGGGAAAGGGGATACCTAGTCAGCAGGTGAGCTGGAGAAGGAGAAAGGGGATACCTAGTCAGCAGGTGAGCTGGGAAAGGAGATACCTAGTCAGCAGGTGAGCTGGGAAAGGAGATACCTAGTCAGCAGGTGAGCTGGGAAATGAGATACCTAGTCAGCAGGTGAGCTGGGAAAGGAGATACCTAGTCAGCAGGTGAGCTGGGAAAGGGGATACCTAGTCAGCAGGTGAGCTGGAGAAGGGGAAAGGGGATACCTAGTCAGCAGGTGAGCTGGGAAAGGAGATACCTAGTCAGCAGGTGAGCTGGGAAAGGAGATACCTAGTCAGCAGGTGAGCTGGGAAAGGAGATACCTAGTCAGCAGGTGAGCTGGGAAAGGGGATACCTAGTCAGCAGGTGAGCTGGAGAAGGGGAAAGGGGATACCTAGTCAGCAGGTGAGCTGGAGAAGGGGAAAGGGGATACCTAGTCAGCAGGTGAGCTGGAGAAGGGGAAAGGGGATACCTAGTCAGCAGGTGAGCTGGAGAAGGGGAAAGGGGCTACCTAGTCAGCAGGTGAGCTGGGAAAGGAGATACCTAGTCAGCAGGTGAGCTGGGAAAGGAGATACCTAGTCAGCAGGTGAGCTGGGAAAGGAGATACCTAGTCAGCAGGTGAGCTGGGAAAGGAGATACCTAGTCAGCAGGTGAGCTGGGAAAGGGGATACCTAGTCAGCAGGTGAGCTGGGAAAGGGGATACCTAGTCAGCAGGTGAGCTGGAGAAGGGGAAAGGGGATACCTAGTCAGCAGGTGAGCTGGAGAAGGGGAAAGGGGATACCTAGTCAGCAGGTGAGCTGGAGAAGGGGAAAGGGGATACCTAGTCAGCAGGTGAGCTGGAGAAGGAGAAAGGAGATACCTTGTCAGCAGGTGAGCTGGAGAAGGAGAAAGGAGATACCTAGTCAGCAGGTGAGCTGGAGAAGGGGATACCTAGTCAGCAGGTGAGCTGGAGAAGGAGAAAGGAGATACCTAGTCAGCAGGTGAGCTGGAGAAGGGGAAAGGGGATACCTAGTCAGCAGGTGAGCTGGAGAAGGAGAAAGGGGATACCTAGTCAGCAGGTGAGCCTGGGAAGGAGATACCTAGTCAGCAGGTGAGCTGGGGAAGGAGATACCTAGTCAGCAGGTGAGCTGGGAAAGGAGATACCTAGTCAGCAGGTGAGCTGGGAAAGGAGATACCTAGTCAGCAGGTGAGCTGGGAAAGGGGATACCTAGTCGGCAGGTGAGCTGGGAAAGGGGATACCTAGTCAGCAGGTGAGCTGGATAAGGGGAAAGGGGATACCTAGTCAGCAGGTGAGCTGGGAAAGGAGATACCTAGTCAGCAGGTGAGCTGGGAAAGGGGATACCTAGTCAGCAGGTGAGCTGGGAAAGGGGATACCTAGTCAGCAGGTGAGCTGGAGAAGGGGAAAGGGGATACCTAGTCAGCAGGTGAGCTGGGAAAGGAGATTCCTAGTCAGCAGGTGAGCTGGGAAAGGGGATACCTAGTCAGCAGGTGAGCTAGGAAAGGGGATACCTAGTCAGCAGGTGAGCTGGAGAAGGGGAAAGGGGATACCTAGTCAGCAGGTGAGCTGGAGAAGGAGAAAGGAGATACCTAGTCAGCAGGTGAGCTGGAGAAGGGGAAAGGAGATACCTAGTCACCAGGTGAGCTGGAGAAGGGGAAAGGAGATACCTAGTCAGCAGGTGAGCTGGAGAAGGGGAAAGGAGATACCTAGTCAGCAGGTGAGCTGGAGAAGGGGAAAGGAGATACCTAGTCAGCAGGTGAGCTGGAGAAGGGGAAAGGAGATACCTAGTCAGCAGGTGAGCTGGAGAAGGGGAAAGGAGATACCTAGTCAGCAGGTGAGCTGGAGAAGGAGAAAGGGGATACCTAGTCAGCAGGTGAGCTGGAGAAGGAGAAAGGAGATACCTAGTCAGCTGCTCGTTGCTACGTCATTTCACTGGGTCTACTTTTAACCTCTTGAGATGTTAAAACATGTTTTTTAATTAAGTTGAACTTGCTCTTTATGACAATGTTACAATTAGGTGACACAAACAGTTTACATTTTTTTTTTTTTTACCAAATTACCCAAAATGCACTATTGATGGAATGACCCTCTTGTCAACCACAATGGACTTAATAATGTTGAATCATTTCACAGGTCATTTCACAGGTCCAATGGCAGCCATGGTGAAGTCTGAGCCGCTTGAGAGCAATGTAAGTGAAGTTATTTTTGTTTTAGTTTAAGCATGACTTTGATGGGTCACATAATAAAAACATCATCAGCATCAAGGACAGAGGGATCTTGTCTATATATATTTATACAATACTGTTTCTCTATATGATGAAAATATACTGCAGAGTATCTCAGAATACTTTATCCTCACCATTTCAGTAACATGAGAATATTGACACCAAAAAAAATCTATATTCTATTTTCTTTTACAGATTTATCCAGAAACGGAACACTGTCACTCATTCTCCTTCAGTTGCCCAACTCATAAAATACCCAAAGAGGAAATCACCTGCACCAAACCTGGAACAATATTGAGAGCTCTTGAAACTAATGACACATTCAAGGAGTTAAACCAAATGGACAGGAAGACACTGAAAGGGAAAGACATTGTCATCAAGAGTTGTAAGGGGTACATAGTGAAGCACTTTCCATGTTGGCTGATCAAAGAGGATGACCGTCTCACTATTGAGATGGTCACACATGCCACAGATGAACCTGCAGGGGTCACGGATCAGGAAACAGACAATTATGTAACTTTCTCTGTTGAGACAACGGGAGGGAAAAACAGCAAATCAAAACAAATACTTGGAAACAAACAACTGGAGTCCTACGGACCTCTATGTGTCTATGCAAAACAGAAGGAGGAAGTGAAGAAGGCTCTACGAAATGATGGACGCTTCTCAAACATTGTGTTTGAACAGAGATGCCAGCTCTCTGAGCGATCAACAGGAAGCAAGGTTTCAATGGGGCAAATTGCAAAAAAACTTAATGTTAGAAACTTTGAAATCTGTCTGACAAAGCATAAGGAGAAAACGGCAATTAAGATGGAAACATCTGACTCCACAATAAAAACAAAAAACATTGTAACCACGCAAACATCTCTGTTCAACCCAAGCCCTGACTCTGAAGGAGACGACACACAGATGTCTCCATCGACGCTAACAACACAAACATCAGATGTAGGGGAGTCCTCTTCGAGAAGAAAGCAGAAACGAAAATGCATTCCCGTGCCAAAACATGGTGAAATATTGACGATCCTTCGCAACCAGTTTGAAGATCTGGTGAAGCAGATGGAAAGTAGGAGGGAGGACAGCCAACAGAAGACATTTCCTGAAGAGTTGGATCTCATGAAGCAGGAATTCGGGAAAATCAGACAAAAGTTCTCTGAGGTTCACAGAGTGAAGAAATTGATTAAACTTGGTGCCTCCGTTTGTCAGGTGATTGTTGAAGGTGTTCAGGGTGTTCTGGGGACAGGCTTCGTGCTGTTTGACAACTACATCCTAACAAATGCACATTTGTTTGGTGAAAATGTAAGAGAAAACATACAGTTGTTAGTCGATGTATCTGTAAAGTTCAACTATGAAAATCCAAATGGATCCGATGTGAACGTATTCAGAGCAAAAACCCTGCTGATCGACTTTCAATATGGACATCAGGGAAAACATCATATAGACTATGCCATACTGGAGCTGGATCCTCAGAATAAGAAACAACGGCAAAAGGTTCCTCCTGGTCTCCTCCGTGAATATGGCCCAGTCCCAGCATGCGGTGGGGCCTGCCTCATTGGACACCCAGGTGGACTGGTGAAACAAATGGAACCCACCTCCATCATTGGCAGTGAGATAAGAGAGGAGGCTGCGAATAAATATAAACGGGAAAAGGGACATGCAATCTTCACAATAAACGATGCCCTTGAAAAAGAGAAAAAGCGTTACGAGGAAGTGACGCAGGAGAACAAGGACGACTTTGTGACCTACAACACCTCCTTCTTCCATGGATCTTCTGGCTCGCCAGTCTTCGATGACCTTGGTCGAGTGTTTGGCATACATACTGGTGGCTTTGAATATGAGGATAAGCGCACTCAGAGCAAACAGAGTGTGTTAGAGTACGCCCTCCCTCTGCTCCCCATATTACGGAACTTTGTCATCCGTTTGGAGGAGGACAACAATCAGGCAGTTTTGAAAAGAGTTAAGGAAGAGGTACAGGAAAACGTCTTCCTGAATGAGGCTCTTTTCACGACAGATGGTGATGAGCCTATGGATATGTCGTAGGAGATTGTTGCAAATACAGCTAATTCAATGCCACCCAGTGGTTGTCCTGGGAACAACACAACAATGCCACCCAGTGGTTGTCCTGGGAACAACACAACAATGCCACCCAGTTGTTGTCCTGGGAACAACACAACAATGCCATCCAGTGGTTGTCCTGGGAACAACACAACAATGCCACCCAGTGGGTGTCTTTGCAAATACTGTAACGTTAGTATTTATGTTCAACCATTCCACTAGTGCCTTTTGGGCATTTTTAGGATATTGATAGATTACTTGTCCGAGGTCAAAGGTACATGTTTAAAAAAAATAAAATGTTTTGTTTTATCTCATGCACCTTTGTTTTCTGTAATTCTCATCACTGGTTCCTTATGATGTATTCTGCATTTCTGTGAAGCATGGTTTCTTTTGAAAAATATACTTTGGTCTCAGTGGGCCTTCTCTGCAAAAATAAACATTTCATAGATTAAGACATCTACCTAGATCAGATTGCAACTATCTAAATATTGTTTTATTGTGTTCTACATTTTGATTACTTGTCTTTTTCTTTAACTTACTTCATGGATCCATCGTTTTGCTTTCTTGGTTTGACATGTAAAGGTTAATCATGAGTACAATGTGTTAACTGTGATTACATTGGAATACTGTATGCATCATTTAGACATTGTTTTCATTTCATGAGTTGTAACAATCATGCATAAAACTAGTGACAGACTGACTAATCAATAAATGTGTTGACAATTACAGCTTGATTATTGCTTCTTATTGCAAGTGGACCACACAGGGGTGTGTCTGATCACATGACTGACCACACGGGTGTGTCTGATCACATGACTGACCACACAGGGGTGTGTCTGATCACATGACTGACCACACAGGGGTGTTGTGTCTGATCACATGACTGACCACACAGGGGTGTGTCTGATCACATGACTGACCACACAGGGGTGTGTCTGATCACATGACTGACCACACAGGGGTGTTGTGTCTGATCACATGACTGACCACACAGGGGTGTGTCTGGTCACATGACTGACCACACAGGGGTGTGTCTGATCACATGACTGACCACACAGGGGTGTGTCTGGTCACATGACTGACCACACAGGGGTGTGTCTGATCACATGACTGACCACACAGGGGTGTGTCTGGTCACATGACTGACCACACAGGGGTGTGTCTGGTCACATGACTGACCACACAGGGGTGTGTCTGGTCACATGACTGACCACACAGGGGTGTGTCTGATCACATGACTGACCACACAGGGGTGTTGTGTCTGATCACATGACTGACCACACAGGGGTGTGTCTGGTCACATGACTGACCACACAGGGGTGTGTCTGATCACATGACTGACCACACAGGGGTGTGTCTGGTCACATGACTGACCACACAGGGGTGTGTCTGGTCACATGACTGACCACACAGGGGTGTGTCTGGTCACATGACTGACCACACAGGGGTGTGTCTGATCACATGACTGACCACACAGGGGTGTGGAAATAACTGGTAGTTCAACGACAATCAAGTCAGACTTTATTTATTTTGGTGATTTTTAAAACCAAGCACTTAATAATCTACGCTATTTAAAAACAGATTAAAGTTCTACATTTCTCATCAATCACATCTGGATTGATCAATTGTACTTATTTCCTGATCATAGCTAAGAGAAAAGCCCAAATAATCTATACAGTAGGACCTGGGCAAACACATTACATAATCTATACAGTAGGTCCTGGGCAAACACATTACATAATCTATACAGTAGGACCTGGGCTAACACATTACATAATCTATACAGTAGGACCTGGGCTAACACATTACATAACCTATACAGTAGGACCTGGGCTAACACATTACATAATCTATACAGTAGGACCTGGGCTAACACATTACATAATCTATACAGTAGGACCTGGGCTAACACATTACATAATCTATACAGTAGGTCCTGGGCTAACACATTACATAATCTATACAGTAGGACCTGGGCAAACACATTACATATTCTATACAGTAGGACCTGGGCTAACACATTACATAACCTATACATTAGGACCTGGGCAAACACATTACATAATCTATACAGTAGGACCTGGGCAAACACATTACATAATCTATACAGTAGGTCCTGGGCTAACACATTACATAACCTATACAGTAGGACCTGGGCAAACACATTACATAATCTATACAGTAGGACCTGGGCAAACACATTACATAACCTATACAGTAGGTCCTGGGCAAACACATTACATAACCTATACAGTAGGACCTGGGCAAACACATTACATAACCTATACAGTAGGTCCTGGGCAAACACATTACATAATCTATACAGTAGGACCTGGGCAAACACATTACATAACCTATACAGTAGGACCTGGGCAAACACATTACATAATCTATACAGTAGGACCTGGGCAAACACATTACATAATCTATACAGTAGGTCCTGGGCTAACACATTACATAATCTATACAGTAGGTCCTGGGCTAACACATTACATAACCTATACAGTAGGACCTGGGCAAACACATTACATAATCTATACAGTAGGTCCTGGGCTAACACATTACATAACCTATACAATAGGACCTGGGCAAACACATTACATAATCTATACAGTAGGTCCTGGGCTAACACATTACATAACCTATACAATAGGACCTGGGCTAACACATTACATAGCCCAGGACCTACTGTATAGATAAACACATTACATAGCCCAGGACCTACTGTATAGGTTGATACATTACATAGCCCAGGACCTACTGTACAGATTAACACATTACATAGCCCAGGTCCTACTGTATAGATTAACACATTACATAACCCAGGTCCTACTGTATAGATTAACACATTACATAACCCAGGTCCTACTGTATAGGTTAACACATTACATAGCCCAGGTCCTACTGTATAGATTAACACATTACATAACCCAGGTCCTACTGTATAGATTAACACATTACATAACCCAGGTCCTACTGTATAGGTTAACACATTACATAACCCAGGTCCTACTGTATAGGTTGATACATTACATAACCCAGGTCCTACTGTATAGATTAACACATTATAAGCCTGGCTGCAATTATGGTGTTCTCTGGTGCAGATTTACAATCCCACAGATTTGAACTTCATGAGTTTAGACAGGACAGTGTTGTGGAGATGATTTAGACAGGACAGTGTTGTGGAGATGATTTAGACAGGACAGTGTTGTGGAGATGATTTAGACAGGACAGTGTTGTGGAGATGATTTAGACAGGACAGTGTTGTGGAGATGATTTTGACAGGACAGTGTTGTGGAGATGAGTTTAGACAGGACAGTGTTGTGGAGATGATTTAGACAGGACAGTGTTGTGGAGATGATTTTGACAGGACAGTGTTGTGGAGATGAGTTTAGACAGGACAGTGTTGTGGAGATGAGTTTTGACAGGACAGTGTTGTGGAGATGATTCCCAGGAATGTCCGGAGTGGAGATTCTCGGAGGCTGGTGTATTCTGTGGTTGTCAACAACAACAACAACATCAACAAGAAGTCATTAATCTCATCCACATTTCATTTCCACAATGGTTCATGCTTACTTCAGTAAAGTGTATATATTACACAGTATGCAGTACTAGGGCTGGGGGCGGGGCTAGATCTGAAACATCGCTCCCCGAATGACAGTCGATATACCATATTTGACTATACACCGGTATTGATGCATGGACCAGTTTGGGTTTTTACTTCACCTTCTATAAAAAGGTATTTCAATGTTAGGTTTGTTAAATTACACCCTACTCCGCTGTGTATAACATCCGTTTTTATAGTTTACTCTGCTACTTGAGTCATCTCTCTCCTCTCCATGCACACAGATCTAGCCCCGCCCCCTGTCACTCGGGGAGCGATGTTTCAGATCTAGCCCCGCCCCCTGTCACAACAACACCGTAGGATGTCAAACAACACCGTAGGATGACAAACAACACCGTAGGATGTCAAACAACACCGTAGGATGTCAAACAACACCGTAGGATGTCAAACACCGTAGGATGTCAAACAACACCGTAGGATGTGATGTCAAACAACACCGTAGGATGTCAAACAACACCGTAGGATGTCAAACAACACCGTAGGATGACAAACAACACCGTAGGATGTCAAACAACACCGTAGGATGTCAAACAACACCGTAGGATGACAAACAACACCGTAGGATGTCAAACAACACCGTAGGATGTCAAACAACACCGTAGGATGTCAAACACCGTAGGATGTCAAACAACACCGTAGGATGTCAAACAACACCGTAGGATGTCAAACAACACCGTAGGATGTCAAACAACACCGTAGGATGTCAAGCAACACTGTATTCAAAGTGCCCACTATTATATTCTAACTATAGAATTAGAATATTCATTCCATTTCCATGATTCTAACTGTTCACCCCAGGTGTTTTGATCTAAATCGCAATTGCAATATTTGGTTTAAAAAAAACACGGCTGCGATTGTTTGCCCATATCGTGCTGCCCTATTGTGGAAGTGTGGAAATGATCTCAAATTGAGTGCAGGAAATGCAGAAGCGTATGAACATGCTAAAGATGGTTATTTTTGTTTTAAGTTTTATTGAACAGTTTATTAAACCAATCAGAATGGAGAAAACCCCATTGAAATAATTTAGAATGTATGTGTTGCCACCCTATGGATGGGCATTTGAAATTATTTCACTATTCAAATAATATCATGCTTTCTTTTCAGCTATCCAGATTGCGGTTCTTAGGGTGCTATTCAGATGTGTGTTTTTGGCTAACAGTAGCCTAGGCTAACAGCAACAGTGTTTGGCTAACAGTAGCCTAGGCTAACAGCAACAGTGTTTGGCTAACAGTAGCCTCGGCTAACAGCAACAGTGTTTGGCTAACAGTAGCCTCGGCTAACAGCAACAGTGTTTGGCTAACAGTAGCCTCGGCTAACAGCAACAGTGTTTGGCTAACAGTAGCCTCGGCTAACAGCAACAGTGTTTGGGCTAACAGTAGCCTAGGCTAAAAGCAACAATGTTTGGGCTAACAGTAGCCTCGGCTAAAAGCAACAGTGTTTGGCTAACAGTAGCCTCGGCTAACAGCAACAGTGTTTGGCTAATGTTAGAGTTGCGTAAATTCAAATCTGGTATCAGGATAAATATAACAATGAGCCACCGATTTTATACTATGTATTTTTTATTAGCTAAGTAATAAATGGCAAATGCAACTTTCGTATATACGGGCTCACTGTAATACCACGCAGGGCAGAACAGGGAACTGACAAGATGTATGTAAAACAGTATTCTTTATACTGTGATAGACAGTTCCAACCCGTCTGTTGGCCTATCACAGTAGAGACTGGGCGTGGTTTAAACTTGCTCAGCCTATTGCAGGCGCTCAGGCGGGTCCCCGCCTCTTGGCGCTTCTGTTGATAGATGTAAATGTTGCTTGTGAAGAACATCCAGGCTCTCATGCTCCATACCGTTATCTCGCACCTGGCTCCTGTTATCTAACAAAAGACCACTTGTTCTCGCAACACCCCGCTCTGAATGTGCCCCCCTCCCAACTCATTGAACAGTTCCTGTCTTCATGCTACTCTGTATTTTTCCATCATGAGAAAGTCCCATGGCCCTGAAACTGTTAACAATGTTTCAAGTCAGCTATGTTGCATAACACATACATACATACATCCACACAAGCCAACAGCAGATAATATTCAATCATATATATGGTAATGGCTATAATGTAAAATACAGGATCCAACACTAACAATAGCCTCAGCTAACAGCAACAGTGTTTGGCTAACAGTAACCTAGGCTAACAGCAGCAGTGTTTGTCTAACAGTAGCCTAGGCTAACAGCAACAGTGTTTGTCTAACAGTAGCCTAGGCTAACAGTAGCCTAGGCTAACAGCAACAGTGTTTGGCTAACAGTAGCCTAGGCTAACAGCAACAGTATTTGTCTAACAGTAGCCTAGGCTAACAGTAACAGTGTTTGGGCTAACAGTAGCCTCGGCTAACAGTAACAGTGTTTGTCTAACAGTAACAGTGTTTGGGCTAGCAGTAGCCTAGGCTAACAGTAACAGTTTTTGGGCTAAATGTAACCTGGATCCTTTCATTTATTGTTAAATATCGCCCAGCCAAACCATATCGCCCAGCCCTATTCAGTTCTCTACAGTATTACAATAACCAGAGATTGTTAGTGACCAAAGCTAAAGAACTGCCAGCTAAATAGACTGTTTCTCTACAAATGAAATGATCAGACATACACACCTGCAGCGATGAACACCGAAGCCTTTACATATCTGATTCTGTAGAGGAAATAGGAAAAGTTGGTTTCTGTCAGTCAATGGCACATTATGATTAACTCTCTCTCTCTCACACGCACACGCACACGCACACGCACACACACACACACACACACACACACACACACACACACACAGAAGTCAGATTCTGAAATAGAACTTAGCAACGTGTGTATGTGTGGGACTCTGCAGCTGTAATTTAACTACTAACTATACTAGTAGCTCACCCCAGGTGTACTATTCTAACTACTAACTATACTAGTAACTCACCCCAGGTGTACTCCTCTAACTACACTAGTAACTCACCCCAGGTGTACTCCTCTAACTACACTAGTAACTCACCCCGGGTGTACTCTAACTACACTAGTAACTCACCCCGGGTGTACTCCTCTAACTACACTAGTAACTCACCCCAGGTGTACTCCTCTAACTACACTAGTAACTCACCCCAGGTGTACTCCTCTAACTACTAACTATACTAGTAACTCACCCCAGGTGTACTCTTCTAACTACTAACTATACTAGTAACTCACCCCAGGTGTACTCCTCTAACTACACTAGTAACTCACCCCAGGTGTACTCCTCTAACTACTAACTACACTAGTAACTCACCCCAGGTGTACTCTTCTAACTACTAACTATACTAGTGACTCACCCCAGGTGTACTCCTCTAACTACACTAGTAGCTCACCCCAGGTATACTCCTCTAACTACTAACTATACTAGTAGCTCACCCCAGGTGTACTCCTCTAACTACACTAGTAACTCACCCCAGGTGTACTCCTCTAACTACACCAGTAACTCACCCCAGGTGTACTCCTCTAACTACTAACTCACCCCAAGTGTACTCCTCTAACTACTAACTACACTAGTAACTCAACCCAGGTGTACTCCTCTAACTACTAACTATACTAGTAGCTCACCCCAGGTGTACTCCTCTAACTACTAACTCACCCCAGGTGTACTCCTCTAACTACTAACTACACTAGTAACTCAACCCAGGTGTACTCCTCTAACTACACTAGTAACTCATCCCAGGTGTACTCCTCTAACTACACCAGTAACTCACCCCAGGTGTACTCCTCTAACTACACTAGTAACTCACCCCAGGTGTACTCCTCTAACTACTAACTACACTAGTAACTCACCCCAGGTGTACTCCTCTAACTACACTAGTAACTCACCCCAGGTGTACTCCTCTAACTACACTAGTAACTCACCCCAGGTGTACTCCTCTAACTACACTAGTAACTCACCCCAGGTGTACTCCTCTAACTACACTAGTAACTCACCCCAGGTGTACTCCTCTAACTACACTAGTAACTCAACCCAGGTGTACTCCTCTAACTACACTAGTAACTCACCCCAGGTGTAGGTCTTCAGATTCTTCAGGTGGCGGACTCTGCAGGTGTACTCCTCTCCGCTGGCTGGTGTGAATCCAACACTCTTGGTGAGGTGGAACTGCCATCCCTGTTCGAAGGCCAGGTCTGTCTGCTTGGCGTCGGGGATCTCCACGCCGTTCTTCAGGAGCTGGATGCTGATGTCAGGGGGGTGGAAGCCACTCACGTGACAGATCAGGGTGTTGTCCTTCCCATGTTGCCCTGGGTTACGGCCGTACACCTGCACCTTGGGGGGAGCTACAGGGGGAGGAGGGAATGGTACAGTCAGGCAGGCAGGTAGGTCACATGATTTTACATAAATTTTTCAAAATTCTAAATTTCAATAGCTCCCTGGTCATGTGACCCAACTGACTTCAAACAAGGTTCAGAATGTCCTCTGACTGTACCTTCATATCTCACACCCTGATGTCTGTCTACTTTCGTCTCACATGCTATTAGACTTAAATCTGTAAACTTTTGCAGGCCTTCATTTTACATTGTTGTTTACAAAAATGTTTTTGAAGTTAAACTAACTGTTCCAGCCTCCCAATAACTATCTTTCACATGGACACTGAAAAGATCTGCAAGTGGCTGTATGGCTCTGTCACTCTCAGACATGCGCAGAGCAGACCGAAAAGGGGAAGAGTAGCTCGACTTGAACCACAGGGGTTTCTCTGTAAATAGAGAGTAATCCTAAAGCCACAGACACACCCCTTGACTTTCAATTGGCGCCGTTGTTGACCTGTATGTATTCTCTCCTGATTGGTCTCTGTGGTGCTTAGCCAATGGGAACTCCCTCTCTCCTGATTGGTCTCTGTGGTGCTTAGCCAATGGGAACTCCATCTCTCCTGATTGGTCTCTGTGGTGCTTAGCCAATGGGAACTCTGTTGCCGGCCCCATCATAAAGGTTTTTACACAGCCTGTCAGTCTGACTGACGTGCCAGAGGTACGAGGATACACCTCCTCCTTTGTATTTATGGGGAACAAATATTTCCAAACACTTTGGATCCTATTCTTGGACAGTTAGAAGACACAATGCATCAATGCAACAACATTTTTGGGTGGGGGATGAAACTGTCACTTCATATTTTTTTCTTAAAGTCTACAAACACTCTACATTTATTCACTCTGTGATAGGGTTGGATCCTATATGCTATTTATTTATTTTTTGTCCTATTTTTTAACACTGTAATGTACATCAACCAGGGATAAAGAGAAAGTTAACCAGGGATAAAGAGGAAGTTAACCAGGGATAAAGAGGAAGTTAACACTGTGTAATGTACCAGGGATAAAGAGGAAGTTAACCAGGGATAAAGAGGAAGTTAACACTGTGTAATGTACCAGGGATAAAGAGGAAGTTAACACTGTGTAATGTACATCAACCAGGGATAAAGAGGAAGTTAACACTGTGTAATGTACATCAACCAGGGATAAAGAGGAAGTTAACACTGTGTAATGTACATCAACCAGGGATAAAGAGAAAGTTAACCAGGGATAAAGAGGAAGTTAACACTGTGTAATGTACATCCACCAGGGATAAAGAGGAAGTTAACCAGGGATAAAGAGGAAGTTAACACTGTGTAATGTACATCAACCAGGGATGAAGAGGAAGTTAACACTCTGACATGTACATCAACCAGGGATAAAGAGGAAGTTAACCAGGGATAAAGAGGAAGTTAACACTGTGTAATGTACATCAACCAGGGATAACGAGGAAGTTAACACTGTGTAATGTACATCAACCAGGGATAAAGAGGAAGTTAACACTCTGACTTGTACATCAACCAGGGATAAAGAGGAAGTTAACACTGTGTAATGTACATCAACCAGGGATAAAGAGGAAGTTAACACTGTGTAATGTACATCAACCAGGGATAAAGAGGAAGTTAACACTGTGTAATGTACATCAACCAGGGATAAAGAGGAAGTTAACACTGTGTAATGTACATCAACCAGGGATAAAGAGGAAGTTAACACTGTGTAATGTACATCAACCAGGGATAAAGAGGAAGTTAACCAGGGATAAAGAGGAAGTTAACACTGTGTAATGTACATCAACCAGGGATAAAGAGGAAGTTAACCAGGGATAAAGAGGAAGTTAACCAGGGATAAAGAGGAAGTTAACCAGGGATAAAGAGGAAGTTAACACTGTGTAATGTACATCAACCAGGGATAAAGAGGAAGTTAACACTGTGTAATGTACATCAACCAGGGATGAAGAGGAAGTTAACACTGTGTAATGTACATCAACCAGGGATAAAGAGGAAGTTAACACTGTGTAATGTACATCAACCAGGGATAAAGAGGAAGTTAACACTGTGTAATGTACATCAACCAGGGATAAAGAGAAAGTTAACACTGTGTAATGTACATCAACCAGGGATAAAGAGGAAGTTAACACTGTGTAATGTACATCAACCAGGGATAAAGAGGAAGTTAACACTGTGTAATGTACATCAACCAGGGATAAAGAGTAAGTTAACACTGTGTAATGTACATCAACCAGGGATAAAGAGGAAGTTAACACTGTGTAATGTACATCAACCAGGGATAAAGAGGAAGTTAACACTGTGTAATGTACATCAACCAGGGATAAAGAGGAAGTTAACACTGTGTAATGTACATCAACCAGGGATAAAGAGGAAGTTAACACTGTGTAATGTACATCAACCAGGGATAAAGAGGAAGTTAACACTGTGTAATGTACATCAACCAGGGATAAAGAGAAAGTTAACACTGTGTAATGTACATCAACCAAGGATAAAGAGGAAGTTAACACTGTGTAATGTACATCAACCAGGGATAAAGAGGAAGTTAACACTGTGTAATGTACATCAACCAGGGATAAAGAGGAAGTTAACACTCTGACATGTACATCAACCAGGGATAAAGAGGAAGTTAACACTGTGTAATGTACATCAACCAGGGATAAAGAGGAAGTTAACCAGGGATAAAGAGGAAGTTAACACTGTGTAATGTACATCAACCAGGGATAAAGAGGAAGTTAACCAGGGATAAAGAGGAAGTTAACACCACGAAACGAAGTAAAATGTCTGTTGACATGATGATAAAGATTTAAAGGTCTACAATTTCTGTTTAATTTGTCAACATTACATTTTTATTCATTGATTTACTGGCCACCATTACTGTGGTTCCCTGTTCAGTATATGTATTGTCCAGCCTACCTCACCAGACCACTCTCCATCTCTGTTCAGTATATGTATTGTCCAGTCTACCTCACCAGATCACTCTCCATCCCTGTTCAGTATATGTATTGTCTAGCCTACCTCACTCTCCATCTCTGTTCAGTATATGTATTGTCCAGTCTACCTCACCAGACCACTCTCCATCCCTGTTCAGTATATGTATTGTCCAGCCTACCTCACTCTCCATCCCTGTTCAGTATATGTATTGTCCAGCCTACCTCACTCTCCATCTCTGTTCAGTATATGTATTGTCCAGCCTACCTCACTCTCCATCTCTGTTCAGTATATGTATTGTCCAGCCTACCTCACTCTCCATCTCTGTCCAGTCTACCTCACCAGCTCCCTCTCCATCCCTGTCCAGTCTACCTCACCAGCTCACTCTCCATCCCTGTTCAGTATATGTATTGTCCAGCCTACCTCACTCTCCATCTCTGTTCAGTATATGTATTGTCCAGCCTACCTCACTCTCCATCTCTGTTCAGTATATGTATTGTCCAGCCTACCTCACTCTCCATCTCTGTTCAGTATATGTATTGTCCAGCCTACCTCACTCTCCATCCCTGTTCAGTATATGTATTGTCCAGCCTACCTCACTCTCCATCTCTGTTCAGTATATGTATTGTCCAGCCTACCTCACTCTCCATCCCTGTTCAGTATATGTATTGTCTAGCCTACCTCACCAGATCACTCTCCATCTCTGTTCAGTATATGTATTGTCCAGCCTACCTCACTCTCCATCTCTGTTCAGTATATGTATTGTCTAGCCTACCTCACCAGATCACTCTCCATCCCTGTTCAGTCTACCTCACCAGCTCACTCTCCATCCCTGTCCAGTCTACCTCACTCTCCATCCCTGTTCAGTATATGTATTGTCCAGCCTACCTCACTCTCCATCTCTGTTCAGTATATGTATTGTCCAGTCTACCTCACTCTCCATCTCTGTTCAGTATATGTATTGTCCAGCCTACCTCACTCTCCATCTCTGTCCAGCCTACCTCACTCTCCATCTCTGTTCAGTATATGTATTGTCCAGCCTACCTCACTCTCCATCTCTGTTCAGTATATGTATTGTCCAGCCTACCTCACTCTCCATCTCTGTCCAGCCTAACTCACTCTCCATCTCTGTTCAGTATATGTATTGTCCAGCCTACCTCACCAGATCACTCTCCATCCCTGTCCAGTCTACCTCACCAGCTCACTCTCCATCCCTGTTCAGTATATGTATTGTCCAGTCTACCTCACCAGCTCACTCTCCATCCCTGTCCAGTCTACCTCACCAGCTCACTCTCCATCCCTGTTCAGTATATGTATTGTCCAGTCTACCTCACCAGCTCACTCTCCATCCCTGTCCAGTATATATATTGACCAGTCTACCTCACCAGCTCACTCTCCATCCCTGTCCAGTATATATATTGACCAGTCTACCTCACCAGCTCACTCTCCATCCCTGTCCAGTCTACCTCACCAGCTCACTCTCCATCCCTGTTCAGTATATCTATTGTCCAGCCTACCTCACCAGCTCACTCTCCATCCCTGTCCAGTCTACCTCACCAGCTCACTCTCCATCCCTGTTCAGTATATGTATTGTCCAGTCTACCTCACCAGCTCACCCTCCATCCCTGTCCAGTCTACCTCACCAGATCACTCTCCATCCCTGTCCAGTCTACCTCACCAGCTCACTCTCCATCCCTGTTCAGTATATGTATTGTCCAGTCTACCTCACCAGCTCACTCTCCATCCCTGTTCAGTATATGTATTGACCAGTCTACCTCACCAGCTCACTCTCCATCCCTGTCCAGTCTACCTCACTCTCCATCCCTGTCCAGTCTACCTCACCAGCTCACTCTCCATCCCTGTCCAGTCTACCTCACTCTCCATCCCTGTCCAGTCTACCTCACTCTCCATCCCTGTCCAGTCTACCTCACTCTCCATCCCTGTCCAGTCTACCTCATTCTCCATCCCTGTCCAGTCTACCTCACTCTCCATCCCTGTCCAGTCTACCTCACTCTCCATCCCTGCTTTGGACAATTAACAACATGACTCTCGTACTTTGTCCTTTTCCTTTATGGTTGATATTAACGACAAAAGGGAGATATTATCTGTCTCTCTCCTATCGTGTACCGCTGTTAAATACTGTGGAAAAAATAAAATAAAAAACCAGGGAAAATAAGTCCTTAAAAACTACAAATTACTATAGATAAATGATAAATAAAAGGCTAAACACAACACTGGACTGAACCCCCTAATTGTCAAAATAATAATAATGTACAACAATATAGAAGATACATGACCAGAGGTTATGCAATATGGGTGTATATCTACCGCACGCTTCTTAGGGACCAAGGAGTTATTGCAATTTAAAACTAGGAAAAATGTACGTGGCACTGTGTGTGATTATAGAGTACACAAACAAGAGTGTGCAATATTAGAAGGGTAGTCAGTGGACATTCTGCACCTTGCTTGAAATCAGTTGGGTCACACGACCAAGGAGCTATTGACATTTGAAAGTTTGAAAAATTAATGTAAAATCATGTGAGATGAAAATGGACAAACTAAAAGGGTGTTCAATATAGAAGAGTAGTCGGTGGACATTCTGAACCTTGTTTGAAGTCATTAGGTCACATGACCAAGGAGATATTGAAATTCAAATGTAAAAAGTTTGAACTTTGTTTACGCTCCCTAACTAACTAGGACTACAACATTTTGCTCACATTTCCACATGTTTATTAGCTTTGGAAAGCGAATTCATGTCACAATCGTGAAAATAAGACCTGTGCAATGTTGTGCTGCAATTTTTCCAACATCATGACACTTATTTGGAGTCTGTGGCTCAAGTGGTTTGAAAGCTATTGAGGTTTGAAATCGCGAATATCCGTTGAATATCCAACTTCAAACGGTCTTTACCTCGGTAAACTATTATGACCCCTCTATGGAAAGGGAAGACTCTCACAAACACGTTTTGCACCTATTACCCCCCCCCATAGGTGTCATGACTCTTCAACACATACAAACAAATGGAAGTATGGAGGTAGTTTTGTGCCTACAAAAATAAGGGGTTAAATGATATATAGATATAAAACAAACACTTCAAAAACCTTACGATTTATTTTTAGACTTTTAAGAATGTTATTCAATGCGTATATATGGGCACTAATAGTAAACATCGAATTCAATATTTTATCAAGTAATAATAGTTGCCTAATACTAGGCTTATTGTTTACTTAAAACAATGTTAAGGAAATATCTAACTGTTTTCACGAAGGTCATGGGTGACAAAGACAATCCCATCAATAACTTTAATGACAAAGTGATAACTTTAATTACTTACATTCTTTTGCGTTTATGAACCCCAGGAAGAAGCAGAAAGCGATCACGGACAAAACAGTTTTCATGATTTCTTTCCAAGGCTGAAAAAAATATAAAACTGCGACAAACAAAACAGACTTTCCAGCCGGTGTCTGAAGAAAGCAAAATATATATTCTTCGTGATATGTAGTGAAGCCGCACCCACTTCGATTGATGCGCCAATTGAAAATCGTACTTCACAGTTGCTATGCAGGCTTCACCTCTCGATGTTTCTCTAGGTTGATCCAGGGTCGTCGCTAGTTAATACAGCCACAAAGTCATAATTATGGCTAAACCCCACCCATAATTATGGCTAAACCCCACCCATTTATCTGATTTTAAACCCAACCGTAACCACAGTTGCTATTAACTTTGTGCCTAACCTTAAATTGAGACCCAAAAGGTTACAGGGCTAGAAGAGAAACAGCTTTTGTGAAATGAACGTGAGAATTTACTTTTCGTAGCAGGTTAGGAGAATTTGGATAAGGTTTAGAAAAGGGTTTGCTGAAATGCAAAATAAACAAGAAAAAACATGAATTTGACAAAAGCTGTATCCCTTCTAGCCATGGCAGTCTGTTACAAAGTTGACGCAATCTTCCTTTTACCAGTTACAATGCTGGACATACATTGCATTGAGACAAAGTATATGGTCATAAAGTATGGTGTATGATCTGAAATGTCAACATTGTATCATCACGCCTACCTGCCTTGGCAATGTGAGTAGCTTATTCCAAGCACATTACCGATTGAATGATTAATATAACGTATCAAAATGGACTTTAGGACATGACTGAGTCGATCACAACACGTTCTTACAGTTTAGAGACATTTAATCAAGAACTATCATAAGAAGTGCAATTTCTGGTCCCAATGATTTTTTTATTTTTTATTTGACTAAATATTTTTAATAGTTGACCATTTATTTGTATCAAACTGAACAGAAAAGTGTTGTATAATACACCGAAAGACAGAAAATATCTTATTTTTTTTAAGTAATGAAAATACAGTTCTCTACTTGGCAAAATGTGCCTGTAAAAAGACCCCCCATTTATTACTGTTGACAATTGGTAATTTACAGGAATGTTCGAAGGATAGACAGAAGATGAGATATTATATCGATAAATGACTTCGAACCAAAATGAACGTTGATATTTACAGGTCACACAAATACATATCACATGGGGCTTCCTCGAAAATAATTTGGGCTTTTAAAAAAAATAACATGCAGATCAAATATCATTCTTTACATTACACACTGTTGCTTATAGCTAAAACCACAGTCAAATAGTGCAAGTTATGGAGTTTATTTATTTATTGGTTATTTATGAGAAAAAGTGTTCAAATCTAAATGGTACCAATTTCAAGGAAATTAAAGTTTTCGTTTTTTTTTTCAATCTAAAAAATTAAATACTTGATAAAAGCCTTTGTTTTATTGAAAGAAGTGACTTTGATTGAGAATGTTCATCAGAAGCTGTGCCATTTGTCAATTAAAAATAGCTTGCCCCCCCCCCAAAAAAATCATTACAATTTTGTGTGTAAGTGTTTTAGTAATGATTGTCAATTCAAAAACCCTTGAAACTGGCACCATCGCACAAAGTGTTACCAAAAAATGAAAACAAAAGCCCCAAGTTTGTCATCTCAGCTCTAGATAAAGGCTGGCACGGATTGGACAACCACAGATGGAATGACCGCCTGTTAACAAAGAAGGGTAAAGATATGAGGTTTATTTCTGATTTAATCTAGTTAGCTACAGTTCATGTAATTAGAGACAGTTTTAACAAATAAATATAAATTAATTAATCTGAATACCTACCATTATGTCCTGCTCCAGATCCTTACATATCTGCCTCTGGAGAAAACAACAACAACAACAACAGACAGCATTGTTATTGTTTTACAGACTTCCACAAACTACATGTCTACACGAAATCAGTCTCTTACTGTAACTAATGGCTCATCAATTGGTATCTAAATCAATGACCACATAATGAACCTAGCTCTCCGGGGCCCTGTCCAGAAAAAAAGCCCTGTACTTCCTCCCTAGACACTTGTAGAGATGTGAGAGGATAGGCCAGTCAGGTGTACTCCTCTAGCTACTAACTAAATCAGTAACTCACCCCAGGTGTACTCCTCTAGCTATTAACGAAATCAGTAACTCACCCCAGGTGTACTCCTCTAACTACTAACTAAACTAGTAACTCACCCCAGGTGTACTCCTCTAACTACTAACTACACTAGTAACTCACCCCAGGTGTCCTCCACTAACTACTAACTACACTAGTAACTCACCCCAGGTGTACTCCTCTGACTACTAACTCACCCCAGGTGTACTCCTCTAACTACTAACTAAATCAGTAACTCACCCCAGGTGTACTCCTCTAACTACACTAGTAACTCACCCCAGGTGTACTCCTCTAACTACACTAGTAACTCACGCCAGGTGTACTCCTCTAACTACACTAGTAACTCACCCCAGGTGTACTCCTCTAACTACTAACTATACTAGTAACTCACCCCAGGTGTACTCCTCTAACTACACTAGTAACTCACCCCAGGTGTACTCCTCTAACTACACTAGTAACTCACCCCAGGTGTACTCCTCTAACTACACTAGTAACTCACCCCAGGTGTAGGTCTTCAGATTCTTCAGGTGGCGGACTCTGCAGGTGTACTCCTCTCCGCTGGCTGGTGTGAATCCAACACTCTTGGTGAGGTGGAACTGCCATCCCTGTTCGAAGGCCAGGTCTGTCTGCTTGGCGTCGGGGATCTCCACGCCGTTCTTCAGGAGCTGGATGCTGATGTCAGGGGGGTGGAAGCCACTCACGTGACAGATCAGGGTGTTCTTATCGCCAAAGTTGCCAGGGTTACGGCTGTACACCTGCACCTTGGGGGGAGCTGGTAGAAATACGAAAGGAAACGCCATAGGGAGATTCATAGGTTTTAATTCGTTTTTAAAGTGTTATTATTCCGTTTGCAGGTATTGGAATACATAAATATATTCCTTTACATTTCACACAGGTAGGCTATATATTTTAACAAAGTTATTTAAAAGTAAAGTACACTTAGGGACAAAGGTCTGTGAGTTATCAGACATTTATTATGGCCAAAGACAGCAGCCATTTCATTACAAGTGAAAGTAAAATCTGGAGGGGATTACCAGCCATAACAAAATGTGGCGTCATGTCATTGTCGGCCTGTACCAGGTAGGCTATAATATTACCTATCCACTGAAACAATCACTTAACGTTATTTTTGATCAGGTTAAAAACCTTACATTAGGTTTACATTACATTAACTTTACATTAGGTGACACATCACACATCTCACAAAAATGTAAAAGCATGCCAGCAAATTAGTTGAGGATTAAAAATCAATGATTAGGATGTAGAAATAATGATTATCTAGCAAAAAAATGGCAAAAGGTTCATGCAAATTATTTCGCTAGGGCTCGAGGTTGTGGTGTCCTTCCTCCCACATGACATGACAATGTAGGGTTTACAAGAAACAGTGTTTAATAAACAAACCAAAAAAAACTACAGAAAAGTTATACGTTTGGTATTTAAATAAATATCCTAGTAAAAAAACGTAAAAATAAAATATAAACAGCGTACAAACAAACTGATGGTAAGAAATCGATAAAGACGTGCATTTCCAAACGTTGCGTTGACTTTATAAAACAAGATACTTACATTCTTTGGCCTCTACAGCGCTGTAAATGAGCCCAAGTACAACGATTGACAGAATATACTTCATATTTGGTGTAATTCGGAATTATTCGTACTCAAATAAAATAGAGAATGGAAAGATCCGTCTGTCTGTGCCTGGCTGTGGAAATAACCTAACTGAAAGTAAGGCAGACAGTCGTATAAATGCGCTCCAGGACCGCCTCCTCTCTATTTTTAAAAGCCAATCAAAAATGGTAGATTTCTGTTGTCAGGCTAAAGAAAGCCGCACAGGTTAAATAGTTTATTGGGGAGGACTATAGTCTGGAAATAACCTGACATCCAGGTGAGTTACCATAATAGCAATTTCGATGTATGTCATGAGATATTATTATTTGACCATGCTGGTCATTTATGAACATTTGAACATCTTGGCCATGTTCTGTTATAATCTCCACCCGGTACAGCCAGAAGAGGACTGGCCACCCCACATAGCCTGGTTCCTCTCTAGGTTTCTTCCTAGGTTTTGGCCTTTCTAGGGAGTTTTTCCTAGCCACCGTGCTTCTACACCTGCATTGCTTGCTGTTTGGGGTTTTAGGCTGGGTTTCTGTACAGCACTTTGAGGCGGCAGGGTAGCCTAGTGGTTAGAACGTTGGGCAACTGGAAGGTTGCAAGTTCAAATCCCCGAGCTGACTGTCGTTCTGCCCCTGAACTAGGCAGTTAACCCACTGTTCCTAGGCCGTCATTGAAAATAAGAATTTGTTCTTAACTGACTTGCCTAGTTAAAAAAAATAAATAAATAGCTATAGGCTATATAAATAAATTTGATCATGTTATTTCACCTTTGCATCCATTTTGAGAATAAAAACATATAGAATAGATAAATAGTTGTTTGGCCATTTCAATATTTTGTATCTCCATTGATCTAATTGTATTTGTATTTATTTAACTTTTATTTAACTAGGCAAGTCAGTTAAGAACAAATTATTATTTACAATGATGGCCTACCCCGGCCAAACCCGGACGACGCTGGGTCAATTGTGCGCAGCCCTATGGGATGTGATACAGCCTCGAATCGAACCAGGGACTGTAGTGACGCCTCTTGCATTGAGATGCAGTGCATTAAGACTGCTGCGCCACTCGGGACCACAAATATATGAGTAATTAGAGTGAAAAGTTGCTAGAATGGTTACACACCATTACTTAATACAATAGTACAATGCATGTATCTCTTTAAAAATATGTGTATTTATATGCTATTTTCAGATTTGATTGAACAGAGGGAGGATGACAGTGGGGAAAGATAGTTTATATCAGGTAGCACGCCGGATTTGAACCCAGGCCGACACCGTAGACGTGCGGCATAGACCACTAGACCACCCTAGGCCACAATACACATACCTCTTTTAATTAGGGTTTTTGTTTTGAGTTTTAGCATAAAGTTGAGCATTGTCTACTCAACCGCTTTAATAGTTCCCTGAAAAAAAAGACCCTTTATCAACAGTTAGTGGTGTGTTACGCTATTGCAGGTTTCACAGAAATCACGAGCCATGTCACATGACGAACGTTTACAAACCAAGCCGGAAGTGGAGTGAACTGACGCACGTCAACCGGAACAGCTGTGCAAGGGCCCCAAAACAGAAAACATCAAGACAGTATTTTAGTCTGAATTAAAGCTGGATCAAGATGACTACACCTGAAAAATACCCTAGGTCTTCAATTGAAGATGATTTCAACTATGGAACAAATGTTGCGACAGCGAGTGTGCAAATCCGGATGGGTAAGAGAAGACCCGTTGTAGTCTATTTACCTAGCTAGCCTAGCTGATGATGGTTGCTAACTAGCAAGCTAACTAGCAATCTTTTCAATATGTCTAGATCATACCTTGCCAAATTAAATAAACGATGTGACATTTATCGTGGTGGCAACTAACTAAATGACAGAATAAAATACATCTGCTGCTATAGAATTGAACTAAATAAATCATGATTTCAATAAGCCAACTTAGCTGTCTTATCTATTTATTCTCTCTCTCTCTCTCTCTCTCCCCGGAAAAGATTTCCTGCGCAAGGTATACACCATCCTTTCTCTTCAGATCATCCTGACCACGGCTACCTCTGCTCTCTTCATGTACTGTGACACCATCAAGGACTTTGTTCATTCAAGGTCAATTGTGAACTATTAGTAGGCCTGCGTAATTCAATGGGCATATCTGGGAAACACTGTGGTAGAAGGGTAATGAAGGGTGGGTATAATTTGTGGAACGTTCCAACAGGAATCTGTTCCAAAAAAACCGTTGTAAATAACAAGGCTGCCAACAAACAACACATAGATAGTTGTATAGCGGCAGAATAAGATACCGGGTAGAGAGGGTGGGCTATTTCATTACGTTTTTCACTCGCCACGTTTATTCCGAAAAAATATCTGTCCTCTCTCTGGTAGCCTACGGACAAACATTAAGAATAAGCTACGTGGTGAGTTGATGCCTAGTCGGCAGCTAGTTAGCTAGGGGAATTGATCATGCTACTTTGTGTGCGTTGTTTGTTTGGCATCCTTGTACTTTACAAAGTTTTTGGATCAGATTCCTGTTGGAACATAACACAAATCATTACCTGGGTGATGATATTGGTATGATAGATATTAGTAAATTATACCCACCTGGGTAATGATATTGTTATGATAGATATTAGTAAATGATACCCACCTGGGTAATGATATTGGTATGATAGATATTAGTAAATGATACCCACGTGGGTAATGATATTGGTATGATAGATATTAGTAAATGATACCCACGTGGGTAATGATATTGGTATGATAGATATTAGTAAATGATACCCACCTGGGTAATGATATTGTTATGATAGATATTAGTAAATGATACCCACCTGGGTAATGATATTGGTATGATAGATATTAGTAAATGATACCCACCTGGGTAATGATATTGGTATGATAGATATTAGTAAATGATACCCACCTGGGTAATGATATTGGTATGATAGATATTAGTAAATGATACCCACCTGGGTAATGATATTGGTATGATAGATATTAGTAAATGATACCCACCTGGGTAATGATATTGGTATGATAGATATTAGTAAATGATACCCACCTGGGTAATGATATTGGTATGATAGATATTAGTAAATGATACCCACCTGGGTAATGATATTGGTATGATAGATATTAGTAAATGATACCCACCTGGGTAATGATATTGGTATGATAGATATTAGTAAATGATACCCACCTGGGTAATGATATTGGTATGATAGATATTAGTAAATGATACCCACCTGGGTAATGATATTGGTATGATAGATATTAGTAAATGATACCCACCTGGGTAATGATATTGGTATGATAGATATTAGTAAATGATACCCACCTGGGTAATGATATTGGTATGATAGATATTAGTAAATGATACCCACCTGGGTAATGATATTGGTATGATAGATATTAGTAATGATATTGATATAGATATTAGTAAATGATACCCACCTGGGTAATGATATTGGTATGATAGATATTAGTAAATGATACCCACCTGGGTAATGATATTGGTATGATAGATATTAGTAAATGATACCCACCTGGGTAATGATATTGGTATGATAGATATTAGTAAATGATACCCACCTGGGTAATGATATTGGTATGATAGATATTAGTAAATGATACCCACCTGGGTAATGATATTGGTATGATAGATATTAGTAAATGATACCCACCTGGGTAATGATATTGGTATGATAGATATTAGTAAATGATACCCACCTGGGTAATGATATTGGTATGATAGATATTAGTAAATGATACCCACCTGGGTAATGATATTGGTATGATAGATATTAGTAAATGATACCCACCTGGGTAATGATATTGGTATGATAGATATTAGTAAATGATACCCACCTGGGTAATGATATTGGTATGATAGATATTAGTAAATGATACCCACCTGGGTAATGATATTGGTATGATAGATATTAGTAAATGATACCCACCTGGGTAATGATATTGGTATGATAGATATTAGTAAATGATACCCACCTGGGTAATGATATTGGTATGATAGATATTAGTAAATGATACCCACCTGGGTAATGATATTGGTATGATAGATATTAGTAAATGATACCCACCTGGGTAATGATATTGGTATGATAGATATTAGTAAATGATACCCACCTGGGTAATGATATTGGTATGATAGATATTAGTAAATGATACCCACCTGGGTAATGATATTGGTATGATAGATATTAGTAAATGATACCCACCTGGGTAATGATATTGGTATGATAGATATTAGTAAATGATACCCACCTGGGTAATGATATTGGTATGATAGATATTAGTAAATGATACCCACCTGGGTAATGATATTGGTATGATAGATATTAGTAAATGATACCCACCTGGGTAATGATATTGGTATGATAGATATTAGTAAATGATACCCACCTGGGTAATGATATTGGTATGATAGATATTAGTAAATGATACCCACCTGGGTAATGATATTGGTATGATAGATATTAGTAAATGATACCCACCTGGGTAATGATATTGGTATGATAGATATTAGTAAATGATACCCACCTGGGTAATGATATTGGTATGATAGATATTAGTAAATGATACCCACCTGGGTAATGATAATGGTATGATAGATATTAGTAAATGATACCCACCTGGGTAATGATATTGGTATGATAGATATTAGTAAATGATACCCACCTGGGTAATGATATTGGTATGATAGATATTAGTACATTCAGATAGTTGAACGCGTACTCCACTAAGGCTGTAACGGTAATGATATTGGTATGATAGATATTAGTAAATGATACCCACCTGGGTAATGATATTGGTATGATAGATATTAGTAAATGATACCCACCTGGGTAATGATATTGGTATGATAGATATTAGTAAATGATACCCACCTGGGTAATGATATTGGTATGATAGATATTAGTAAATGATACCCACCTGGGTAATGATATTGGTATGATAGATATTAGTAAATGATACCCACCTGGGTAATGATATTGGTATGATAGATATTAGTAAATGATACCCACCTGGGTAATGATATTGGTATGATAGATATTAGTAAATGATACCCACCTGGGTAATGATATTGGTATGATAGATATTAGTAAATGATACCCACCTGGGTAATGATATTGGTATGATAGATATTAGTAAATGATACCCACCTGGGTAATGATATTGGTATGATAGATATTAGTAAATGATACCCACCTGGGTAATGATATTGGTATGATAGATATTAGTAAATGATACCCACCTGGGTAATGATATTGGTATGATAGATATTAGTAAATGATACCCACCTGGGTAATGATATTGGTATGATAGATATTAGTAAATGATACCCACCTGGGTAATGATATTGGTATGATAGATATTAGTAAATGATACCCACCTGGGTAATGATATTGGTATGATAGATATTAGTAAATGATACCCACCTGGGTAATGATATTGGTATGATAGATATTAGTAAATGATACCCACCTGGGTAATGATATTGGTATGATAGATATTAGTAAATGATACCCACCTGGGTAATGATATTGGTATGATAGATATTAGTAAATGATACCCACCTGGGTAATGATATTGGTATGATAGATATTAGTAAATGATACCCACCTGGGTAATGATATTGGTATGATAGATATTAGTAAATGATACCCACCTGGGTAATGATATTGGTATGATAGATATTAGTAAATGATACCCACCTGGGTAATGATATTGGTATGATAGATATTAGTAAATGATACCCACCTGGGTAATGATATTGGTATGATAGATATTAGTAAATGATACCCACCTGGGTAATGATATTGGTATGATAGATATTAGTAAATGATACCCACGTGGGTAATGATATTGGTATGATAGATATTAGTAAATGATACCCACCTGGGTAATGATATTGGTATGATAGATATTAGTAAATGATACCCACCTGGGTAATGATATTGGTATGATAGATATTAGTAAATGATACCCACCTGGGTAATGATATTGGTATGATAGATATTAGTAAATGATACCCACCTGGGTAATGATAATGGTATGATAGATATTAGTAAATGATACCCACCTGGGTAATGATATTGGTATGATAGATATTAGTAAATGATACCCACCTGGGTAATGATATTGGTATGATAGATATTAGTACATTCAGATAGTTGAACGCGTACTCCACTAAGGCTGTAACGGTAATGATATTGGTATGATAGATATTAGTAAATGATACCCACCTGGGTAATGATATTGGTATGATAGATATTAGTAAATGATACCCACCTGGGTAATGATATTGGTATGATAGATATTAGTAAATGATACCCACCTGGGTAATGATATTGGTATGATAGATATTAGTAAATGATACCCACCTGGGTAATGATATTGGTATGATAGATATTAGTAAATGATACCCACCTGGGTAATGATATTGGTATGATAGATATTAGTAAATGATACCCACCTGGGTAATGATAATGGTATGATAGATATTAGTAAATGATACCCACCTGGGTAATGATATTGGTATGATAGATATTAGTAAATGATACCCACCTGGGTAATGATATTGGTATGATAGATATTAGTACATTCAGATAGTTGAACGCGTACTCCACTAGGGATGTAACGGTAATGGATGAAAACCGTCAGAAAACGTTAAAATAGGCCTACATTCATTATTTTTGGGGGAGGGGGGGGGGTGAATGTACGCCAATCCTCCACCCCCTCAAATAGCCCTATACACCAGCATTGTGCATGTATGTATATACTGTAAGGAGACTTGTATTTTGGCTACCCGATGACATCAACTTCCTATTACTCTAATCTCTCCAGCCTGGGTGTCAGTCTGTTTCTGCCGTGTTGTCAACTCCTCATGGGACTTTCAATGGTATGCAAAGAGACAAGAGTCCAACCAGATGTGCACTAGTATACTCTGTCCCAACACGCTTCCTGGTTGGCTTGGTTCTGACTCTCTCATTGGTTCTGTACCCCCTCCAGTCCAGCGGTTGTGTTGGTGTCAGCCATTGGCTCCCTGGTGTTGATCATTGCCCTGGCCTTCTACAGACATCAACACCCCATTAACCTGTACCTGCTTGCCGCATTCGTAAGTTCTGGTTTGCACCGATTATGTCCCCAAATGGCACCCTATTCCCTATATAGTGCACTACTTTTGACCAGGGCCCATAGGGTTCTGGTCGAAAGTAGTGCACTATATAGGGAATAGTGGCCCTGGTTAAAAGTAGTGCCACGATGTAATGAATTTGTTTAAGCTTAACATTGTTTTCTTTCTCTCTTTCAGACTCTGTTGGAGTCGGTCTCTGTTGCTACCGCAGGTGAGTTCTGCCCTTTGCTTGATGTTGATTCATCTTTTGAGAAGTTTTCTTATCTTTTTAGTTCAAAATATCCACCGCTCCTATATAAATTATAAATTATATTCACGTCTCAATAAATAATAAATTAGTTCATCTACTGTGAGACACCTGTGACCTCATTAGTAATATGATTATTCATAGTTTATTATTCCCCTCAGGAAATATCGACCCCCCCCCCCCCCCTTACTGTGTTTCCATAGCAACACCACAGGCTTCACTCCCTGCCTGCATCCGACATGGCATCCTATTCACTATATAGGGAATAAGGTGCACTAATTAGTGCCCTTTATAGGGAATAGGGTGCACTAATTAGTGCCCTTTATAGGGAATAGGGTGCACTAATTAGTGCCCTTTATAGGGAATAGGGTGCACTAATTAGTGCCCTTTATAGGGAATAGGGTGCACTAATTAGTGCCCTTTATAGGGAATACGTGTCAATTTCAGACGCAGTCCTCGTTGTTTGTTCCCTCCTATACATTGTGAACCAGGCATGTGTTTGTGTTGTTGTCTCTGTAGTGACCTTCTATGAGTATTCCATCGTGCTCCAGGCCTTCTTCCTCACAGCAGCTGTGTTCCTTGGGCTGACTGCCTACACCTTCCAGTCTAAGAGAGACTTCAGTAAACTGGGAGCTGGGTAAGAGGCCTTAAACTCCTCTCATAGAACCGGTTGTGTCTGAAATTAACACCCTCTTTTTCAACAGTGGTGCACTATGTAGGGAATAGGGTCACATATATATTAGATATATTACCTATTTATTATAGCTGTTACAGATATATTACCTATTTATTATAGCTGTTACAGATATATTACCTATTTATTATAGCTGTTACAGATATATTACCTATTTATTATAGCTGTTACAGATATATTACCTATTTATTATAGCTGTTACAGATATATTACCTATTTATTATAGCTGTTACACTGTTACAGATATATTACCTATTTATTATAGCTGTTACAGATATATTACCTATTTATTATAGCTGTTACAGATATATTACCTATTTATTATAGCTGTTACAGATATATTACCTATTTATTATAGCTGTTACACTGTTACAGATATATTACCTATTTATTATAGCTGTTACACTGTTACAGATATATTACCTATTTATTATAGCTGTTACACTGTTACAGATATATTACCTATTTATTATAGCTGTTACAGATATATTACCTATTTATTATAGCTGCTACACTGTTACAGATATATTACCTATTTATTATAGCTGATACAGATATATTACCTATTTATTATAGCTGATACAGATATATTACCTATTTATTATAGCTGTTACAGATATATTACCTATTTATTATAGCTGTTACACTGTTACAGATATATTACCTATTTATTATAGCTGATACAGATATATTACCTATTTATTATAGCTGATACAGATATATTACCTATTTATTATAGCTGTTACAGATATATTACCTATTTATTATAGCTGTTACACTGTTACAGATATATTACCTATTTATTATAGTTGTTACAGATATATTACCTATTTATTATAGCTGTTACAGATATATTACCTATTTATTATAGCTGTTACAGATATATTACCTATTTATTATAGCTGTTACAGATATATTACCTATTTATTATAGCTGTTACAGATATATTACCTATTTATTATAGCTGTTACAGATATATTACCTATTTATTATATCTGTTACAGATATATTACCTATTTATTATAGCTCTTACAGATATATTACCTATTTATTATAGCTGCTACACTGTTACAGATATATTACCTATTTATTATAGCTGTTACAGATATATTACCTATTTATTATAGCTGTTACAGATATATTACCTATTTATTATATCTGTTACAGATATATTACCTATTTATTATAGCTCTTACAGATATATTACCTATTTATTATAGCTGCTACACTGTTACAGATATATTACCTATTTATTATAGCTGTTACAGATATATTACCTATTTATTATAGCTGTTACACTGCTACAGATATATTACCTATTTATTATAGCTGTTACAGATATATTACCTATTTATTATAGCTGTTACAGATATATTACCTATTTATTATAGCTGTTACACTGTTACAGATATATTACCTATTTATTATAGCTGTTACAGATATATTACCTATTTATTATAGCTGTTACAGATATATTACCTATTTATTATAGCTGTTACACTGTTACAGATATATTACCTATTTATTATAGCTGTTACAGATATATTACCTATTTATTATAGCTGTTACAGATATATTACCTATTTATTATAGCTGTTACAGATATATTACCTATTTATTATAGCTGTTACACTGTTACAGATATATTACCTATTTATTATAGCTGTTACAGATATATTACCTATTTATTATAGCTGTTACACTGTTACAGATATATTACCTATTTATTATAGCTGTTACAGATATATTACCTATTTATTATAGCTGTTACACTGTTACAGATATATTACCTATTTATTATAGCTGTTACAGATATATTACCTATTTATTATAGCTGTTACAGATATATTACCTATTTATTATAGCTGTTACAGATATATTACCTATTTATTATAGCTGTTACAGATATATTACCTATTTATTATAGCTGTTACAGATATATTACCTATTTATTATAGCTGTTACAGATATATTACCTATTTATTATAGCTGTTACAGATATATTACCTATTTATTATAGCTGTTACAGATATATTACCTATTTATTATAGCTGTTACAGATATATTACCTATTTATTATAGCTGTTACAGATATATTACCTATTTATTATAGCTGTTACAGATATATTACCTATTTATTATAGCTGTTACAGATATATTACCTATTTATTATAGCTGTTACAGATATATTACCTATTTATTATAGCTGTTACAGATATATTACCTATTTATTATAGCTGTTACACTGTTACAGATATATTACCTATTTATTATAGCTGTTACAGATATATTACCTATTTATTATAGCTGTTACAGATATATTACCTATTTATTATAGTTGTTACAGATATATTACCTATTTATTATAGCTGCTACAGATATATTACCTATTTATTATAGCTGTTACAGATATATTACCTATTTATTATAGCTGTTACAGATATATTACCTATTTATTATAGCTGCTACAGATATATTACCTATTTATTATAGCTGTTACAGATATATTACCAATGTGTTTTTAGAGGTTATTTCTAAACACCAAGCATGGTCTCAGGTTTGTTAGTGCTGTCTTGATGACAACGTCCACAGGAGCCACTAACACCCCTCCTTGATAAAGCTTCACCCACAACTGTATGGTTGTCAACTACAGACAGAGTGTATTAGGGTACCTGCTGGTTGAACGCTAGGGACAGAATCTGAATCTTCACTGTGTTCCAGACTGTTCTCCGGCCTGTGGATCCTGATCATCGCTGGTTTCATGAAGGTGAGTTTCGTCCTTTTTACAGTTTCTGTTTACTGTTAAAATTCTGTTTTCCTTCAGGTAGTGGTTACTACAGTAGAGGTGGTTTCAGGTAGTGGTTACTACAGTAGAGGTGGTTTCAGGTAGTGGTTACTACGGTAGAGGTGGTTTCAGGTAGTGGTTACTACGGTAGAGGTGGTTTCAGGTAGAGTTGGTTTCAGGTAGTGGTTACTACGGTAGAGGTGGTTACTACAGTAGAGGTGGTTTCATGTTTCAGGTAGTGGTTACTACAGTAGAGGTGGTTTCAGGTAGTGGTTACTACAGTAGAGGTGGTTTCAGGTAGTGGTTACTACAGTAGAGGTGGTTTCAGGTAGTGGTTACTACAGTAGAGGTGGTTTCAGGTAGTGGTTACTACGGTAGAGGTGGTTTCAGGTAGAGTTGGTTTCAGGTAGTGGTTACTACGGTAGAGGTGGTTACTACAGTAGAGGTGGTTTCAGGTTTCAGGTAGTGGTTACTACAGTAGAGGTGGTTTCAGGTAGTGGTTACTACAGTAGAGGTGGTTTCAGGTAGTGGTTACTACAGTAGAGGTGGTTTCAGGTAGTGGTTACTACAGTAGAGGTAGTTTCAGGTAGTGGTTACTACGGTAGAGGTGGATTCAGGTAGTGGTTACTACAGTAGAGGTGGTTTCAGGTAGTGGTTACTACAGTAGAAGTGGTTTCAGGTAGTGGTTACTACAGTAGAGGTGGTTTCAGGTTTCAGGTAGTGGTTACTACAGTAGAGGTGGTTTCAGGTAGTGGTTACTACAGTAGAGGTGGTTTCAGGTAGTGGTTACTACGGTAGAGGTGGTTACTACAGTAGAGGTGGTTACTACAGTAGAGGTGGTTACTACGGTAGAGGTGGTTTCAGGTAGTGGTTACTACAGTAGAGGTGGTTTCAGGTAGTGGTTACTACAGTAGAGGTGGTTTCAGGTAGAGTTGGTTTCAGGTAGTGGTTACTACGGTAGAGGTGGTTTCAGGTAGTGGTTACTACAGTAGAGGTGGTTTCAGGTAGAGTTGGTTTCAGGTAGTGGTTACTATGGTAGAGGTGGTTTCAGGTAGTGGTTACTACGGTAGAGGTGGTTACTACAGTAGAGGTGGTTTCAGGTAGTGGTTACTACGGTAGAGGTGGTTTCAGGTAGTGGTTACTACAGTAGAGGTGGTTACTACAGTAGAGGTGGTTTCAGGTAGAGTTGGTTTCAGGTAGTGGTTACTATGGTAGAGGTGGTTTCAGGTAGTGGTTACTACGGTAGAGGTGGTTACTACAGTAGAGGTGGTTTCAGGTAGTGGTTACTACGGTAGAGGTGGTTTCAGGTAGTGGTTACTACAGTAGAGGTGGTTACTACAGTAGAGGTGGTTTCAGGTAGTGGTTACTATGGTAGAGGTGGTTTCTGGTAGTGGTTACTACAGTAGAGGTGGTTTCAGGTAGTGGTTACTACAGTAGAGGTGGTTTCAGGTAGTGGTTACTACAGTAGAGGTGGTTACTGCAGTAGAGGTGGTTTCAGGTAGTGGTTACTACAGTAGAGGTGGTTTCAGGTAGAGTTGGTTTCAGGTAGTGGTTACTTCAGTAGAGGTGGTTTCAGGTAGTGGTTACTACAGTAGAGGTGGTTTCAGGTAGTGGTTACTACAGTAGAGGTGGTTTCAGGTAGTGGTTACTACAGTAGAGGTGGTTTCAGGTAGTGGTTACTACAGTAGAGGTGGTTTCAGGTAGTGGTTACTACAGTAGAGGTGGTTACTACGGTAGAGGTGGTTTCTGGTAGTGGTTACTACAGTAGAGGTGGTTTCAGGTAGTGGTTACTACAGTAGAGGTGGTTTCAGGTAGTGGTTACTACAGTAGAGGTGGTTTCAGGTAGTGGTTACTACAGTAGAGGTGGTTTCAGGTAGTGGTTACTACAGTAGAGGTGGTGTCTGGTAGTGGTTACTACAGTAGAGGTGGTTTCTGGTAGTGGTTACTACAGTAGAGGTGGTTACTACAGTAGAGGTGGTTTCAGGTAGTGGTTACTACAGTAGAGGTGGTGTCAGGTAGTGGTTACTACAGTAGAGGTGGTTTCAGGTAGTGGTTACTACAGTAGAGGTGGTTTCTGGTAGTGGTTACTACAGTAGAGGTGGTTACTACGGTAGAGATGGTTTCAGGTAGTGGTTACTACAGTAGAGGTGGTTTCAGGTAGTGGTTACTACAGTAGAGGTGGTTTCTGGTAGTGGTTACTACAGTAGAGGTGGTTACTACAGTAGAGGTGGTTTCTGGTAGTGGTTACTACGGTAGAGGTGGTTACTACAGTAGAGGTGATTTCAGGTAGTGGTTACTACAGTAGAGGTGGTTACTACAGTAGAGGTGGTTTCAGGTAGTGGTTACTACGGTAGAGGTGGTTTCAGGTAGTGGTTACTACAGTAGAGGTGGTTTCAGGTAGTGGTTACTACAGTAGAGGTGGTTTCAGGTAGTGGTTACTACATTAGAGGTGGTTTCAGGTAGTGGTTACTACAGTAGAGGTGGTTTCAGGTAGTGGTTACTACAGTAGAGGTGGTTTCAGGTAGTGGTTACTACAGTAGAGGTGGTTTCAGGTAGTGGTTACTACAGTAGAGGTGGTTACTACAGTAGAGGTGGTTTCAGGTAGTGGTTACTACGGTAGAGGTGGTTACTACAGTAGAGGTGGTTACTACAGTAGAGGTGGTTACTACGGTAGAGGTGGTTTCAGGTAGTGGTTACTACAGTAGAGGTGGTTTCAGGTAGAGTTGGTTTCAGGTAGTGGTTACTACGGTAGAGGTGGTTTCAGGTAGTGGTTACTACAGTAGAGGTGGTTTCAGGTAGAGTTGGTTTCAGGTAGTGGTTACTATGGTAGAGGTGGTTTCAGGTAGTGGTTACTACGGTAGAGGTGGTTACTACAGTAGAGGTGGTTTCAGGTAGTGGTTACTACGGTAGAGGTGGTTTCAGGTAGTGGTTACTACAGTAGAGGTGGTTACTACAGTAGAGGTGGTTTCAGGTAGTGGTTACTATGGTAGAGGTGGTTTCTGGTAGTGGTTACTACAGTAGAGGTGGTTTCAGGTAGTGGTTACTACAGTAGAGGTGGTTTCAGGTAGTGGTTACTACAGTAGAGGTGGTTACTGCAGTAGAGGTGGTTTCAGGTAGTGGTTACTACAGTAGAGGTGGTTTCAGGTAGAGTTGGTTTCAGGTAGTGGTTACTTCAGTAGAGGTGGTTTCAGGTAGTGGTTACTACAGTAGAGGTGGTTTCAGGTAGTGGTTACTACAGTAGAGGTGGTTTCAGGTAGTGGTTACTACAGTAGAGGTGGTTTCAGGTAGTGGTTACTACAGTAGAGGTGGTTACTACGGTAGAGGTGGTTTCTGGTAGTGGTTACTACAGTAGAGGTGGTTTCAGGTAGTGGTTACTACAGTAGAGGTGGTTTCAGGTAGTGGTTACTACAGTAGAGGTGGTTTCAGGTAGTGGTTACTACAGTAGAGGTGGTTTCAGGTAGTGGTTACTACAGTAGAGGTGGTGTCTGGTAGTGGTTACTACAGTAGAGGTGGTTTCTGGTAGTGGTTACTACAGTAGAGGTGGTTACTACAGTAGAGGTGGTTTCAGGTAGTGGTTACTACAGTAGAGGTGGTGTCAGGTAGTGGTTACTACAGTAGAGGTGGTTTCAGGTAGTGGTTACTACAGTAGAGGTGGTTTCTGGTAGTGGTTACTACAGTAGAGGTGGTTACTACGGTAGAGGTGGTTTCAGGTAGTGGTTACTACAGTAGAGGTGGTTTCAGGTAGTGGTTACTACAGTAGAGGTGGTTTCTGGTAGTGGTTACTACAGTAGAGGTGGTTACTACAGTAGAGGTGGTTTCTGGTAGTGGTTACTACGGTAGAGGTGGTTACTACAGTAGAGGTGATTTCAGGTAGTGGTTACTACAGTAGAGGTGGTTACTACAGTAGAGGTGGTTTCAGGTAGTGGTTACTACGGTAGAGGTGGTTTCAGGTAGTGGTTACTACAGTAGAGGTGGTTTCAGGTAGTGGTTACTACAGTAGAGGTGGTTTCAGGTAGTGGTTACTACATTAGAGGTGGTTTCAGGTAGTGGTTACTACAGTAGAGGTGGTTTCAGGTAGTGGTTACTACAGTAGAGGTGGTTTCAGGTAGTGGTTACTACAGTAGAGGTGGTTTCAGGTAGTGGTTACTACAGTAGAGGTGGTTACTACAGTAGAGGTGGTTTCTGGTAGTGGTTACTATGGTAGAGGTGGTTTCAGGTAGTGGTTACTACAGTAGAGGTGGTTTCAGGTAGTGGTTACTACAGTAGAGGTGGTTACTACAGTAGAGGTGGTTTCTGGTAGTGGTTACTACAGTAGAGGTGGTTTCAGGTAGTGGTTACTACAGTAGAGGTGGTTTCAGGTAGTGGTTACTACAGTAGAGGTGGTTACTACAGTAGAGGTGGTTTCTGGTAGTGGTTACTACAGTAGAGGTGGTTTCAGGTAGTGGTTACTACAGTAGAGGTGGTTACTACAGTAGAGGTGGTTTCTGGTAGTGGTTACTATGGTAGAGGTGGTTACTACAGTAGAGGTGGTTTCAGGTAGTGGTTACTACAGTAGAGGTGGTTTCAGGTAGTGGTTACTACAGTAGAGGTGGTTTCAGGTAGTGGTTACTACAGTAGAGGTGGTTTCAGGTAGTGGTTACTACAGTAGAGGTGGTTTCTGGTAGTGGTTACTATGGTAGAGGTGGTTACTAAAGTAGAGGTGGTTTCAGGTAGTGGTTACTACAGTAGAGGTTGTTTCTGGTAGTGGTTACTACAGTAGAGGTGGTTTCAGGTAGTGGTTACTACAGTAGAGGTGGTTACTACAGTAGAGGTGGTTTCTGGTAGTGGTTACTATGGTAGAGGTGGTTACTACAGTAGAGGTGGTTTCAGGTAGTGGTTACTACAGTAGAGGTGGTTTCAGGTAGTGGTTACTACAGTAGAGGTGGTTTCTGGTAGTGGTTACTACAGTAGAGGTGGTTTCAGGTAGTGGTTACTACAGTAGAGGTGGTTTCAGGTAGTGGTTACTACAGTAGAGGTGGTTACTACAGTAGAGGTGGTTTCTGGTAGTGGTTACTATGGTAGAGGTGGTTACTACAGTAGAGGTGGTTTCAGGTAGTGGTTACTACAGTAGAGGTGGTTTCAGGTAGTGGTTACTACAGTAGAGGTGGTTTCAGGTAGTGGTTACTACAGTAGAGGTGGTTTCAGGTAGTGGTTACTACAGTAGAGGTGGTTTCTGGTAGTGGTTACTATGGTAGAGGTGGTTACTACAGTAGAGGTGGTTTCAGGTAGTGGTTACTACAGTAGAGGTGGTTTCAGGTAGTGGTTACTACAGTAGAGGTGGTTTCTGGTAGTGGTTACTACAGTAGAGGTGGTTTCAGGTAGTGGTTACTACAGTAGAGGTGGTTTCAGGTAGTGGTTACTACAGTAGAGGTGGTTACTACAGTAGAGGTGGTTTCTGGTAGTGGTTACTATGGTAGAGGTGGTTACTACAGTAGAGGTGGTTTCAGGTAGTGGTTACTACAGTAGAGGTGGTTTCAGGTAGTGGTTACTACAGTAGAGGTGGTTTCAGGTAGTGGTTACTACAGTAGAGGTGGTTTCAGGTAGTGGTTACTACAGTAGAGGTGGTTTCAGGTAGTGGTTACTACAGTAGAGGTGGTTTCAGGTAGTGGTTACTACAGTAGAGGTGGTTTCAGGTAGTGGTTACTACAGTAGAGGTGGTTTCAGGTAGTGGTTACTATGGTAGAGGTGGATTCAGGTAGTGGTTAACATGGTAGAGGTGGTTTCTGGTAGTGGTTACTATGGTAGAGGTGGTTTCAGGTAGTGGTTACTACAGTAGAGGTGGTTTCAGGTAGTGGTTACTACAGTAGAGGTGGTTACTACAGTAGAGGTGGTTTCTGGTAGTGGTTACTACAGTATAGGTGGTTTCTGGTAGTGGTTACTATGGTAGAGGTGGTTTCTGGTAGTGGTTACTACAGTAGAGGTGGTTTCTGGTAGTGGTTACTATGGTAGAGGTGGTTTCTGGTAGTGGTTACTACAGTAGAGGTGGTTTCTGGTAGTGGTTACTATGGTAGAGGTGGTTTCTGGTAGTGGTTACTACAGTAGAGGTGGTTTCTGGTAGTGGTTACTACAGTAGAGGTGGTTTCTGGTAGTGGTTACTACAGTAGAGGTGGTTTCTGGTAGTGGTTACTACAGTAGAGGTCGTTTCTGGTAGTGGTTACTAGGGTAGAGGTGGTTTCTGGTAGTGGTTACTACAGTAGAGGTGGTTTCTGGTAGTGGTTACTACAGTAGAGTTGGTTTCTGGTAGTGGTTACTACAGTAGAGGTGGTTTCTGGTAGTGGTTACTATGGTAGAGGTGGTTACTACAGTAGAGGTGGTTTCTGGTAGTGGTTACTACAGTAGAGGTGGTGTCTGGTAGTGGTTACTACAGTAGAGGTGGTTTCTGGTAGTGGTTACTACAGTAGAGGTGGTTACTACAGTAGAGGTGGTTTCTGGTAGTGGTTACTACAGTAGAGGTGGTTTCTGGTAGTGGTTACTACAGTAGAGGTGGTTTCTGGTAGTGGTTACTACAGTAGAGGTGGTTTCTGGTAGTGGTTACTATGGTAGAGGTGGTTACTACAGTAGAGGTGGTTTCTGGTAGTGGTTACTACAGTAGAGGTGGTTTCTGGTAGTGGTTACTACAGTAGAGGTGGTTTCTGGTAGTGGTTACTACAGTAGAGGTGGTTTCTGGTAGTGGTTACTACAGTAGAGGTGGTTTCAGGTAGTGGTTACTACAGTAGAGGTGGTTACTACAGTAGAGGTGGTTTCAGGTAGTGGTTACTACGGTAGAGGTGGTTTCAGGTAGTGGTTACTACAGTAGAGGTGGTTACTACAGTAGAGGTGGTTTCAGGTAGTGGTTACTACAGTAGAGGTGGTTTCAGGTAGTGGTTACTACGGTAGAGGTGGTTTCAGGTAGTGGTTACTACAGTAGAGGTGGTTACTACAGTAGAGGTGGTTTCAGGTAGTGGTTACTATGGTAGAGGTGGTTACTACAGTAGAGGTGGTTACTAGAGTAGAGGTGGTTTCTGGTAGTGGTTACTACAGTAGAGGTGGTGTCTGGTAGTGGTTACTACAGTAGAGGTGGTTTCTGGTAGTGGTTACTACAGTAGAGGTGGTTACTACAGTAGAGGTGGTGTCTGGTAGTGGTTACTACAGTAGAGGTGGTGTCTGGTAGTGGTTACTACAGTAGAGGTGGTTTCTGGTAGTGGTTACTACAGTAGAGGTGGTTTCTGGTAGTGGTTACTACAGTAGAGGTGGTTTCTGGTAGTGGTTACTACAGTAGAGATGGTTTCTGGTAGTGGTTACTACAGTAGAGGTGGTTACTACAGTAGAGGTGGTTTCAGGTAGTGGTTACTACAGTAGAGGTGGTTTCTGGTAGTGGTTACTACAGTAGAGGTGGTTTCTGGTAGTGGTTACTATGGTAGAGGTGGTTTCAGGTAGTGGTTACTATGGTAGCGGTGGATTCTGGTAGTGGTTACTACAGTAGAGGTGGTTTCTGGTAGTGGTTACTATGGTAGAGGTGGTTTCAGGTAGTGGTTACTACAGTAGAGGTGGTTTCAGGTAGTGGTTACTACGGTAGAGGTGGTTACTACAGTAGAGGTGGTTTCAGGTAGTGGTTACTACAGTAGAGGTGGTTTCAGGTAGTGGTTACTACAGTAGAGGTGGTTTCAGGTAGTGGTTACTATGGTAGAGGTGGTTTCAGGTAGTGGTTACTACAGTAGAGGTGGTTTCTGGTAGTGGTTACTATGGTAGAGGTGGTTTCAGGTAGTGGTTACTATGGTAGAGGTCGATTCTGGTAGTGGTTACTACAGTAGAGGTGGTTTCTGGTAGTGGTTACTATGGTAGAGGTGGTTACTACAGTAGAGGTGGTTACTACAGTAGAGGTGGTTTCTGGTAGTGGTTACTATGGTAGAGGTGGTTTCTGGTAGTGGTTACTATGGTAGAGGTAGGTCATTACCATTCTTTTCAACATCCATTATCTCTTCATTTTCCATTATTTTTCTATGTAGTCATTCCTCATTAACGCCTTGTCAGTCAGTCATCCATCTATCATCCGTCCATTCAGACATCCTTAATCTATCAGTCAGTCAATCCATCTATCATCCGTCCATTCAAACATCCTTAATCTATCCAGTCAATCATCCATCTATCATCCGTCCATTCAGACATCCTTAATCTATCTGTCAGTCAGTCATCCATCTATCATCCGTCCATTCAGAAATCCTTAATCTATCAGTCAGTCAATCCATCTATCATCCGTCCATTCAGACATCCTTAATCTATCCAGTCAATCATCCATCTATCATCCGTCCATTCAGACATCCTTAATCCATCCGTCAGTCAATCCATCTATCATCCGTCCATTCAGACATCCTTAATCTATCCGTCAATCAGTCATCCATCTATCATCCGTCCATTCTGACATCCTTAATCTATCCGTCAATCAGTCATCCATCTATCATCCGTCCATTCTGACATCCTTAATCTATCCGTCAATCAGTCATCCATCTATCATCCGTCCATTCAGACATCCTTAATCTATCCGTCAATCAGTCATCCATCTATCATCCGTCCATTCAGACATCCTTAATCTATCCGTCAATCAGTCATCCATCTATCATCCGTCCATTCAGACATCCTTAATCTATCCTTCAGTCAGTCATCCATCTATCATCCGTCCATTCAAACATCCTTAATCTATCCGTCAGTCAGTCATCCATCTATCATCCGTCCATTCAGACATCCTTAATCTATCTGTCAGTCAGTCATCCATCTATCATCCGTCCATTCAGACATCCTTAATCTATCTGTCAGTCAGTCATCCATCTATCATCCGTCCATTCAGACATCCTTAATCCATCCGTCAGTCAGTCATCCATCTATCATCCGTCCATTCAGACATCCTTAATCCATCCGTCAGTCAATCCATCTATCCACAGTTTAATCTGAGTCTCCTCTCCCCCCCCCCCCCCCATCTATCCACAGTTTAATCTGAATCTCCTCTCCCTCCTCCTCCTCTTCTCCCCTCCCCCCCAGCTCTTCTTCCAGAATGACACAGTGGAGCTGTTGTTTGCTGGTGCGGGAGCTCTGTTGTTCTGTGGCTTCATCATCTACGACACCCACCTCCTGATGCACCAGCTGTCCCCTGAGGAGCACGTCCTGGCCTCCATTAACCTGTACCTGGACATCGTTAACCTCTTCCTGCACATCCTCCGCATGCTGGACTCCATGAAGAAAAACTGACCTTCTATTCCCTCATTTAGTGCACTACACTACACACTATTACCTAATTTAGTGCACTACGTTTTGACCAGGGCCCTGTATGAACGTAGTGCACCGTAAAGGGAATAGTGTGTGGTTTGGGACTCTGCCCCCGATTTAGGTGATCAGCTGCTTGGCTCACAGGGTGACTTGGGATCGATTCAGTTCTCAATTCAGTAACATTTTCTTGTAATTATTTATAAAATCCTCATAGAAAAGAAAATGGATATTTATCGATTCACCTCCCATGAATTGAAAACTGATTTGCCCTCCATCTCTGATAGCCGACCCTGCTGTAGATCCTTCCAGTGATTGTGAAACATTAACCCACGCCGTCTAAGTTTAACCCCTGGAGATAATATTATATTATAACCTGTGCCATTTAGTTTTTTTTATCATTTTGGGACTGGCTGTGTTTTGGACTTAATGCTGTTTTTGTTCTCATACTGTTTATTATTCTGAATGTAAAACAAACACAAAAAAACATATTTAATTGTGGGTTGCTCGCTCAGTGAATGATTCCTTTCTGAATATTCAGGCATACGGATTACGGAAGGTTGTGATGGTGTAAGAAAGCAGAACACATTTTTTAGGAAAGTACTTCGTTCTACTTTAGTTTTAACTTCCATCCCCCTCGCTTGCTGGTATACTGAATAAACTGGCCATGATCATTGTAGAAATACTTGAATAGTAGTCACAGTAAAGTTGTATAAAAATACACTATTCTCTACTATTGACTTCACCAGAGAAAATGTATCACATAGCAACCTATTCCCTATATAGTGCACTACTTTTGACAAGGGTACGCATCCCAAATGGGTCCCTATTCCCTATATAGTACACTACTTTTGACCAGGGGCTGTGTCCTAAATGGGTCCCTATTCCCTATATAGTGCACTACTTTTGACCAGGGGCTGTGTCCTAAATGGGTCCCTATTCCCTATATAGTGCACTACTTTTGACCAGGGTCCGCATCCCAAATGGGACCCTATTCCCTATATAGTGCACTACTTTTGACCAGGGTCCGCATCCCAAATGGGACCCTATTCCCTATATAGTGCACTACTTTGGGTCATTTGATGACAGAGATTTGATATGCCAGCAAACAGAGGGATCCTCTGGGACCAGGAAACATGTTCAACCAGTTAGCTGGTGGGCAGAACCATGTACAGTAGAACACTACCACATCAGATGTCAGGACAGGGAGTCTGAAGAACACGACAGGTCTGAACACCAAGAGGTTTCCATTAGACATCATGTAAATACTAATGAAGAGATTTTACTAGGCTCTATATTCTGTTTCCTCAAGTCATTCATTTATTAACAAACCTGCAAGTTGCAATACAAATTGTCACGTGGAATGTAAAGTAGTTGCACATCTATTCGGTGAACTGTGAATCAACCGTCAATTGTATATGCTTTGATTTCTTGATTAAATTGTAAAGTGGAGTGTTTTAAATTTTCATGTAGGTACGTCTGCTTCCTCTAACTCAGTAGAACCAGTTATACCACTAGACCAGGTGAACACTCACCTGTATAGAACCAGTTATACCATTAGACCAGGTGAACACTCACCTGTATAGAACCAGTTATACCACTAGACCAGTTGAACACTCACCTGTATAGAACCAGTCAGTTATACCACTAGACCAGGTGAACACTCACCTGTATAGAACCAGTAGTTATACCACTAGACCATATGAACACTCACCTGTATAGAACCAGTTATACCACTAGACCAGGTGAACACTCACCTCTACTGAACCAGTTATACCACTAGACCAGGTGAACACTCACCTGTATAGAACCAGTTATACCACTAGACCAGGTGAACACTCACCTCTACAGAACCAGTTATACCACTAGACCAGGTGAACACTCACCTCTACTGAACCAGTTATACCACTAGACCAGGTGAACACTCACCTGTATAGAACCAGTTATACCACTAGACCAGGTGAACACTCACCTCTACATAACCAGTTATACCACTAGACCAGGTGAACACTCACCTGTATAGAACCAGTTATACCACTAGACCAGGTGAACACTCACCTGTATAGAACCAGTTATACCACTAGACCAGGTGAACACTCACCTCTACTGAACCAGTTATACCACTAGACCAGGTGAACACTCACCTCTACTGAACCAGTTATACCACTAGACCAGGTGAACACTCACCTGTATAGAACCAGTTATACCACTAGACCAGGTGAACACTCACCTGTATAGAACCAGTTATACCACTAGACCAGGTGAACACTCACCTGTATAGAACCAGTTATACCACTAGACCAGGTGAACACTCACCTCTACTGAACCAGTTATACCACTAGACCAGGTGAACACTCACCTGTATAGAACCAGTTATACCACTAGACCAGGTGAACACTCACCTGTATAGAACCAGTTATACCACTAGACCAGGTGAACACTCACCTGTACAGAACCAGTCAGTTATACCACTAGACCAGGTGAACACTCACCTGTATAGAACCAGTTATACCACTAGACCAGGTGAACACTCACCTGTATAGAACCAGTTATACCACTAGACCAGGTGAACACTCACCTGTACAGAACCAGTTATACCACTAGACCAGGTGAACACTCACCTGTATAGAACCAGTTATACCACTAGACCAGGTGAACACTCACCTCTACTGAACCAGTTATACCACTAGACCAGGTGAACACTCACCTCTACTGAACCAGTTATACCACTAGACCAGGTGAACACTCACCTGTATAGAACCAGTTATACCACTAGACCAGGTGAACACTCACCTGTATAGAACCAGTTATACCACTAGACCAGGTGAACACTCACCTGTATAGAACCAGTTATACCACTAGACCAGGTGAACACTCACCTCTACTGAACCAGTTATACCACTAGACCAGGTGAACACTCACCTGTATAGAACCAGTTATACCACTAGACCAGGTGAACACTCACCTGTATAGAACCAGTTATACCACTAGACCAGGTGAACACTCACCTGTACAGAACCAGTCAGTTATACCACTAGACCAGGTGAACACTCACCTGTATAGAACCAGTTATACCACTAGACCAGGTGAACACTCACCTGTATAGAACCAGTTATACCACTAGACCAGGTGAACACTCACCTGTACAGAACCAGTTATACCACTAGACCAGGTGAACACTCACCTGTATAGAACCAGTTATACCACTAGACCAGGTGAACACTCACCTGTATAGAACCAGTTATAACACTAGACCAGGTGAACACTCACCTGTATAGAACCAGTTATACCACTAGACCAGGTGAATACTCACCTCTACAGAACCAGTTATACCACTAGACCAGGTGAACACTCACCTGTATAGAACCAGTTATACCACTAGACCAGGTGAACACTCACCTGTATAGAACCAGTTATACCACTAGACCAGGTGAACACTCACCTGTATAGAACCAGTTATACCACTAGACCAGGTGAACACTCACCTGTATAGAACCAGTTATACCACTAGACCAGGTGAACACTCACCTCTACAGAACCAGTTATACCACTAGACCAGGTGAACACTCACCTCTACAGAACCAGTTATACCACTAGACCAGGTGAACACTCACCTGTATAGAACCAGTTATACCACTAGACCAGGTGAACACTCACCTCTACAGAACCAGTTATACCACTAGACCAGGTGAACGCACCGACAGTGTTTTGCAAAAGTATTCAGACCCTTTTGGATTATTTTACATTTTATTGTTTTACAAATTAGAATTAAAATGGATTTGTCTTTTTTTTCATCAATAATTTACACAAAATACTCTGCGATGTCAAAGCGGAAGAAAAATAAATGCATAACTAAAATATAATCGTTGCATAAGTATTCAGCCGCTTTGTTTAAGCAAACATAAAATTAGTTCAGGAGTAAAATGTGGTTTAACAAAACACATAATAAGTGACATGGACTCACTGTGTGAAATAATAGAGGTTAACAACGGCTTCCTTGTCTTTAAGCCTGGTGGTGTCTGCATCATGGTATGGGTATGCTTGCCATTGGCAAGTGGAGTTTTTCAGGATAAAAAGAACCGAGATGGAGCTAAGCACAGGCAAAATCCTAGAGGGGGAAAAAACCTGCTTCAGTCTGCTTTACACCATAGACTGAGAGAGGAATTCAACTTTTAGCAGGACAATAACCTACAACACAAAGCCACATCTACACAGGAGTGGCTTACCAAGGAGACGGTGAAGGTTCCTGAGTGGCCAAGTTACAGTTTTGACTTAAATCTGCTTAAGAATCCATGGCAAGACTTGAACATTGCTGTCCTAGCCATGATCCCCAACATCTTGACAGAACTTGAAGATTTTTTAAAAATAATAATGGGCAAATATTGTACAGTCCAGGTATGTAGAGCTCTTAGAGACTTACCCAGAAAGACTCACAGCTGGAATCAATGCCAAAGGTGATTCTAACAGGTGTTGACTCAGGGAGCTGAATACTAACACAACAACTATATTTTAGTTATAAAAACATTTATTCATCCATTTTTATTTTTTAAATCTTCCACTTTGACCTTCGAGTATTTTGTGTAGATTGTTGACATTAAATCCATTTTAATCCCACGTTGTAGCACCACACACCGTGAAGAAATCCAAGGGGTATGAATACTTCTGCAAGGCACTGAATATACGGTATAAACTATGTTTGGCTGATAAGTAGGAGCAGGCCCACTGTGTTGCTATGGTAAATAGGCTCTGTTATAATGTTTGGTCACAAGTTCCATTCAACCTGCTCTAAACCTAAATATGTTGTTCATACATTCCATACTTTGAGTGTTTTGAGGAAGGGAAAGGCTAGCCTGATCTCGTCTTGATGACCAAAGGAGTTGGTTAGACAGCACAAATAGATCTGGGACCAGGCTAGGAAAAGGCTACATTTGGTCGACATGAAGCGCTGTGACCAATGAGTTCAGGGTAGGGACAAGTTCCATTCAGATGCTCTGAGCTTCTAGAGTCACCAATGAATGAGTTCAGGGTAGGGACAAGTTCCATTCAGATGCTCTGAGCTTCTAGAATCACCAATGAGTTCAGGGTAGGGACAAGTTCCATTCAGATGCTCTGAGCTTCTAGTCACCAATGAGTTCAGAGTAGGGACAAGTTCCATTCAGATGCTCTGAGCGTCTAGTCACCAATGAGTTCAGGGTAGGGACAAGTTCCATTCAGATGCTCTGAGCTTCTAGAGTCACCAATGAGTTCAGGGTAGGGACAAGTTCCATTCAGATGCTCTGAGCTTCTAGAGTCACCAATGAGTTCAGAGTAGGGACAAGTTCCATTCAGATGCTCTGAGCTTCTAGAGTCACCAATGAGTTCAGGGTAGGGACAAGTTCCATTCAGATGCTCTGGAGCTTCTAAAGTCACCAATGAGTTCAGAGTAGGGACAAGTTCCATTCAGATGCTCTGAGCTTCTAGAGTCACCAATGAGTTCAGGGTAGGGACAAGTTCCATTCAGATGCTCTGAGCGTCTAGTCACCAATGAGTTCAGGGTAGGGACAAGTTCCATTCAGATGCTCTGAGCTTCTAGAGTCACCAATGAGTTCAGGGTAGGGACAAGTTCCATTCAGATGCTCTGAGCGTCTAGTCACCAATGAGTTCAGGGTAGGGACAAGTTCCATTCAGATGCTCTGAGCTTCTAGAGTCACCAATGAGTTCAGGGTAGGGACAAGTTCCATTCAGATGCTCTGAGCTTCTAGAGTCACCAATGAGTTCAGGGTAGGGACAAGTTCCATTCAGATGCTCTGAGCGTCTAGTCACCAATGAGTTCAGGGTAGGGACAAGTTCCATTCAGATGCTCTGAGCTTCTAGAGTCACCAATGAGTTCAGGGTAGGGACAAGTTCCATTCAGATGCTCTGAGCGTCTAGTCACCAATGAGTTCAGGGTAGGGACAAGTTCCATTCAGATGCTCTGAGCTTCTAGAGTCACCAATGAGTTCAGGGTAGGGACAAGTTCCATTCAGATGCTCTAAGCTTCTAGAGTCACCAATGAGTTCAGGGTAGGGACAAGTTCCATTCAGATGCTCTGAGCTTCTAGAGTCACCAATGAGTTCAGGGTAGGGACAAGTTCCATTCAGATGCTCTGAGCTTCTAGAGTCACCAATGAGTTCAGGGTAGGGACAAGTTCCATTCAGATGCTCTGAGCTTCTAGAGTCACCAATGAGTTCAGGGTAGGGACAAGTTCCATTCAGATGCTCTGAGCTTCTAGAGTCACCAATGAGTTCAGGGTAGGGACAAGTTCCATTCAGATGCTCTGAGCTTCTAGAGTCACCAATGAGTTCAGGGTAGGGACAAGTTCCATTCAGATGCTCTGAGCTTCTAGAGTCACCAATGAGTTCAGGGTAGGGACAAGTTCCATTCAGATGCTCTGAGCTTCTAGAGTCACCAATGAGTTCAGGGTAGGGACAAGTTCCATTCAGATGCTCTGAGCTTCTAGAGTCACCAATGAGTTCAGGGTAGGGACAAGTTCCATTCAGATGCTCTGAGCTTCTAGAGTCACCAATGAGTTCAGGGTAGGGACAAGTTCCATTCAGATGCTCTGAGCTTCTAGAGTCACCAATGAGTTCAGGGTAGGGACAAGTTCCATTCAGATGCTCTAAGCCAGTGGTATTCAAAATGTTTCAGTGGGGACCCCATTTTCTCCTCAAGAATTTATTGCGACCTCACCCCGTATAACCTTAAATTCATTGTGTTTTCACACCCTCATCAAAATGAAAAGAAACAAACAAATACATTTATTCAATAAACATTTAAAAAAAAAATATTTCTTTATTTATATTTGTTTCTTTTTTTGTCCCATACAATAATATGTACTCTTTATAATAATGAGTACTCTTAATTCGCAACCCTACTGCAGTTCCCCGAACCTGACTTTGGGGGGGGGGGGGGGGGCAGTACATTTGGTCAACAGAAAGTCCATTATTCAGTGGCCTGTTATGCATAAAGCTTCTCAGAGTATGAGAGCTGATCTAGGATCAGGTCATCCCCCCCTGTCCATGTAATCTGATTCATTGTGATCTAAATGATACAACTGATCCTAGGTCAACACTCCTATTCTGAGACGGTTGATGAGTCCCAGCTCCTTCAGTAAGTCAGGCTGTTGTCTGAGGTCAGTCTTCAGTGACTCGGGGATGTCCAGTCTGCCGTAGTCCTCCTCTTCTACCAGATTACGGATTAGCATCAGACAACACTCCTGCAGAGAGTACACTGGAACACAGAGAGAAACAATGACGTCTGTGAAACTGTCAATACTCCTGGTCAGAGCTGGTCCCAGATCAGACAACACTCCTGCAGAGAGTACACTGGAACACACAGAGAAACAATGACGTCTGTGAAACTGTCAATACTCCTGGTCAGAGCTGGTCCCAGATCAGACAACACTCCCTGGACAGAGCTGGTCCCAGATCTGTCAACACTCCTGGACAGAGCTGGTCCAAGATCTGTCAACACTCCTGGTCAGAGCTGGTCCCAGGTCTGTCAATAGTCCTGGTCAGAACTGGTCCCAGGTCTGTCAATACTCCTGGTCAGAGCTGGTCCCAGATCTGTCAATACTCCCTGGACAGAGCTGGTCCCAGGTCTGTCAACACTCCTGGTCAGAGCTGGTCCCAGATCTGTCAACACTCCTGGTCAGAGCTGGTCCCAGATCTGTCAACACTCCCTGGACAGAGCTAGTCCCAGATCTGTCAACACTCCTGGTCAGAGCTGGTCCCAGATCTGTCAACACTCCTGGTCAGAGCTGGTCCCAGATCTGTCAACACTCCCTGGACAGAGCTGGTCCCAGATCTGTCAACACTCCCTGGACAGAGCTGGTCCCAGATCTGTCAACACTCCCTGGACAGAGTTGGTCCCAGGTCTGTCAACATTCCCGGACAGAGCTGGTCCCAGATCTGTCAACACTCCCTGGACAGAGCTGGTCCCAGATCTGTCAACACTCCCTGGACAGAGCTGGTCCCAGATCTGTCAACACTCCCTGGACAGAGCTGGTCCCAGGTCTGTCAACATTCCCGGACAGAGCTGGTCCCAGATCTGTCAATACTCCCTGGACAGAGTTGGTCCCAGGTCTGTCAACATTCCCGGACAGAGCTGGTCCCAGATCTGTCAACACTCCTGGACAGAGTTGGTCCCAGGTCTGTCAACACTCCTGGACAGAGTTGGTCCCAGGTCTGTCAACACTCCTGGACAGAGTTGGTCCCAGGTCTGTCAACACTCCTGGACAGAGTTGGTCCCAGGTCTGTCAACACTCCTGGACAGAGTTGGTCCCAGATCTGTCAACACTCCTGGACAGAGTTGGTCCCAGATCTGTCAACACTCCTGGACAGAGTTGGTCCTAGGTCTGTCAACACTCCTGGACAGAGTTGGTCCCAGATCTGTCAACATTCCCAGACAGAGCTGGTCCCAGATCTATCAACACTCCCTGGACAGAGTTGGTCCCAGATCTGTCAACACTCCCTGGACAGAGCTGGTCCCAGATCTGTCAACACTCCCTGGACAGAGCTGGTCCCAGATCTGTCAACACTCCCTGGACAGAGCTGGTCCCAGATCTGTCAACACTCCCTGGACAGAGCTGGTCCCAGATCTATCAACACTCCCTGGACAGAGTTGGTCCCAGATCTGTCAACATTCCCGGACAGAGCTGGTCCCAGATCTATCAACACTCCCTGGACAGAGTTGGTCCCAGATCTGTCAACATTCCCTGGACAGAGCTGGTCCCAGATCTGTCAACACTCCCTGGACAGAGCTGGTCCCAGATCTGTCAACACTCCCTGGACAGAGTTGGTCCCAGATCTGTCAACATTCCCTGGACAGAGCTGGTCCCAGATCTGTCAACACTCCCTGGACAGAGTTGGTCCCAGATCTGTCAACATTCCCTGGACAGAGTTGGTCCCAGATCTGTCAACATTCCCTGGACAGAGCTGGTCCCAGATCTGTCAACACTCCCTGGACAGAGCTGGTCCCAGATCTGTCAACACTCCCTGGACAGAGTTGGTCCCAGATCTGTCAACATTCCCTGGACAGAGTTGGTCCCAGATCTGTCAACATTCCCTGGACAGAGCTGGTCCCAGATCTGTCAACACTCCCTGGACAGAGTTGGTCCCAGATCTGTCAACACTCCCTGGTCAGAGTTGGTCCCAGATCTGTCAACATTCCCGGACAGAGCTGGTCCCAGATCTGTCAACACTCCCTGGACAGAGTTGGTCCCATATCTGTCAACACTCCCTGGACAGAGCTGGTCCCAGATCTGTCAACACTCCCTGGACAGAGTTGGTCCCAGATCTGTCAACACTCCCTGGACAGAGCTGGTCCCAGGTCTGTCAACACTCCCCGGACAGAGCTGGTCCCAGATCTGTCAACACTCCCTGGACAGAGCTGGTCCCAGATCTGTCAACACTCCCTGGACAGAGCTGGTCCCAGATCTGTCAACACTCCCTGGACAGAGTTGGTCCCATATCTGTCAACACTCCCTGGACAGAGCTGGTCCCAGATCTGTCAACACTCCCTGGACAGAGTTGGTCCCAGATCTGTCAACACTCCCTGGACAGAGTTGGTCCCAGGTCTGTCAACACTCCCTGGACAGAGTTGGTCCCAGGTCTGTCAACACTCCCTGGACAGAGTTGGTCCCAGATCTGTCAACACTCCCTGGACAGAGTTGGTCCCAGATCTGTCAACACTCCCTGGACAGAGTTGGTCCCAGATCTGTCAACACTCCCTGGACAGAGTTGGTCCCAGATCTGTCAATACTCCCTGGACAGAACTGGTCCCAGATCTGTCAACACTCCCTGGACAGAGTTGGTCCCAGATCTGTCAACACTCCCTGGACAGAGTTGGTCCCAGATCTGTCAACACTCCCTGGACAGAGCTGGTCCCAGATCTATCAACACTCCCGGACAGAGTTGGTCCCAGATCTGTCAACACTCCCTGGACAGAGCTGGTCCCAGATCTGTCAACACTCCCTGGACAGAGTTGGTCCCAGATCTGTCAACACTCCCTGGACAGAGTTGGTCCCAGATCTGTCAACACTCCCTGGACAGAGCTGGTCCCAGATCTGTCAATACTCCCCGGACAGAGTTGGTCCCAGATCTGTCAACACTCCCTGGACAGAGCTGGTCCCAGATCTGTCAACACTCCCTGGACAGAGCTGGTCCCAGATCTGTCAACATTCCCTGGACAGAGCTGGTCCCAGATCTGTCAACATTCCCTGGACAGAGCTGGTCCCAGATCTGTCAACATTCCTGGACAGAGCTGGTCCCAGATCTGTCAATACTCCCTGGACAGAGTTGGTCCCAGATCTGTCAATACTCCCTGGACAGAGCTGGTCCCAGATCTATCAACACTCCCTGGACAGAGCTGGTCCCAGATCTGTCAACACTCCCTGGACAGAGCTGGTCCCAGATCTGTCAACACTCCTGGACAGAGCTGGTCTCAGATCTGTCAACACTCCCTGGACAGAGCTGGTCCCAGATCTGTCAACACTCCCTGGACAGAGCTGGTCCCAGATCTGTCAACACTCCCTGGACAGAGCTGGTCCCAGATCTGTCAACACTCCCTGGACAGAGCTGGTCCCAGATCTGTCAACATTCCCTGGACAGAGCTGGTCCCAGATCTGTCAACACTCCCTGGACAGAGCTGGTCTCAGATCTGTCAACACTCCCTGGACAGAGCTGGTCCCATATCTGTCAACACTCCTGGACAGAGCTGGTCCCAGATCTGTCAACACTCCCTGGACAGAGCTGGTCCCAGGTCTGTCAACACTCCCTGGACAGAGCTGGTCCCAGATCTGTCAACACTCCCTGGACAGAGCTGGTCCCAGATCTATCAACACTCCCTGGACAGAGCTGGTCCCAGATCTGTCAACACTCCCTGGACAGAGCTGGTCCCAGATCTGTCAACACTCCCTGGACAGAGCTGGTCCCAGATCTGTCAATACTCCCTGGACAGAGCTGGTCCCAGATCTATCAACACTCCCTGGACAGAGCTGGTCCCAGATCTATCAACACTCCCTGGACAGAGCTGGTCCCAGATCTGTCAACACTCCCTGGACAGAGCTGGTCCCAGATCTATCAACACTCCCTGGACAGAGCTGGTCCCAGATCTATCAACACTCCCTGGACAGAGCTGGTCCCAGATCTATCAACACTCCCTGGACAGAGCTGGTCCCAGATCTATCAACACTCCCTGGACAGAGCTGGTCCCAGATCTGTCAACACTCCCTGGACAGAGTTGGTCCCAGGTCTGTCAACACTCCCTGGACAGAGCTGGTCCCAGATCTATCAACACTCCCTGGACAGAGCTGGTCCCAGATCTATCAACACTCCCTGGACAGAGCTGGTCCCAGATCTATCAACACTCCCTGGACAGAGCTGGTCCCAGATCTATCAATACTCCCTGGACAGTGCTGGTCCCAGATCTATCAACACTCCCAGGACAGAGCTGGTCCCAGATCTATCAACACTCCCTGGACAGAGCTGGTCCCAGATCTATCAACACTCCCTGGACAGAGCTGGTCCCAGATCTATCAACACTCCCTGGACAGAGCTGGTTCCAGATCTATCAACACTCCCTGGACAGAGCTGGTCCCAGATCTATCAACACTCCCTGGACAGAGCTGGTCCCAGATCTATCAACACTCCCTGGACAGAGTTGGTCCCAGATCTGTCAACACTCCTGGACAGAGCTGGTCCCAGATCTATCAACACTCCCTGGACAGAGCTGGTCCCAGATCTGTCAACACTCCCTGGACAGAGCTGGTCCCAGATCTATCAACACTCCCTGGACAGAGTTGGTCCCAGATCTGTCAACACTCCCCGGACAGAGCTGGTCCCAGACCTATCAGTACTCCCAGGACAGAGCTGGTCCCAGATCTATCAACACTCCCTGGACAGAGCTGGTCCCAGATCTATCAACACTCCCTGGACAGAGCTGGTCCCAGATCTATCAACACTCCCCGGACAGAGCTGGTCCCAGGTCTGTCAACACTCCCCGGACAGAGCTGGTCCCAGATCTATCAACACTCCTGGACAGAGCTGGTCCCAGATCTATCAACACTCCCTGGACAGAGCTGGTCCCAGATCTATCAACACTCCCTGGACAGAGCTGGTCCCAGATCTATCAACACTCCCCGGACAGAACTGGTTCCAGGTCTGATTGTGCTTTTTGTCTACTCCATCGCCAAGCCAAATGATTTGTTACGACGATTCCATCAGGAGTTGGCCAGATCAGAAAACGATCTGGGACCCAGGCTACTATAAACAACACTGGAACACAGGAAGAAACAATCGAAATAACTTTTTGAGGGGTAAAATGCCAAACAAGTAATGCATGTGTGGGTGGTGACACGAACAACAACTTGAGGGGAAGTCTCAATAGTCTAGGTTGTTTTCCTCTCCTTGTCTGTTGCCTAGGCCTACCATTTATTTATTTTTTAAACAGCCTATAGCAGCCTGGGACAGGGAAAATGTCAATGCTATTATTGGTTTGACTCCTTTATATCTAGGTGACAACGAGGAAAGGAAACGACAGCACTAGGAAGTGTAGTGTACAACAGGTGTCTGTCAACGGGGTTGATGAGAAGCAACATAGAGAGGGACACACCTGGGGTAGCTATGACAACATTCAGAAACTTGGAAACTCAGAAACATCCTCTTCATATTCGGTGGCAGCTGTTGGCATATAAACATCTTGCTGATTAGCTAAAAGTTTCGCCCCATTTCGAGAGGCTCTGAAAACCCATGGATGCGCTGCGGAGAGTGGAATGAGATGGAGGGAAATTACATGTCACGAACAATAGCTTTAGGCTATAGACTATAACTCGTTAAATTCAACATTTGGGAAAGGCCCATAGCTGAGTAATGCTTTGTTGGGGTATAACTGTCCTCTTGGTTCAACCCATAGCTAAATTACATGACATGTTAAACGTAATACAGATCAAGTATTTGAGTAACACAAGAAAGACATGAGGGAGGGACTCACTCAGAAAAGTATCCATACGTAATAACCCGTTCGTTCGTATATCGCCATAAGAAACTGGATGTCCGGAATAATCCAACCACCATGCTCGGGCGCTTTGTTTCGATTGATTAATAAAATTAACGTGGGTTTCGACATCAGCATTTAGAGACCGGAGAGCTTTATTTTCCCCGCTCACTACTTCCTGCTCCTCCATGACGACAGTGACACTCAGAATGCCACGACGATGTCATTCCCTAAACCAATCACAAGAGGTCACTGTTGTTCAGCGCTCTGACGAGTCAGACATGAAACGTCATTCTCGGAACAACAGATGCCAATAGAGTCCAATAGAGTCCAGGAGAATCCAATGGAGTCTAATAGACTCCAAAAGAGTCTAATATAATCTTATAGAATCCAATAGAGTAGAAAATAATCTTATAGACTCCAATAGAGTCCAATAGAGTCCAGTAGAGTCCAATAGAGTCTAAAATAATCTTATAGTCCAATAGAGTATAAAATAATCTTATAGAATCCAATAGAGTCCAATAGAGTCCAGTAGACTCCAATAGAGTATAAAATAATCTTATAGACTCCAATAGAGTCCAGTAGACTCCAATAGAGTATAAAATAATATTATAGAATCCAATAGAGTATAACATAATTTTATAGACTCCAATAGAGTCCAATAGAGTCTAAAATAATCTTATAGAATCCAATAGGGTCCTATTAAAGATCTCGGAGTCCTGTGTTATGCAGTAGTTAATAATGAGTTAACAACATTAAGGGAGTGTGTGTGTGTGTGTGTGTGTGTGTGTGTGTGTGTGTGTGTGTGTGTGTGTGTGTGTGTGTGTGTGTGTGTGTGTGGCTGTGCTTTAATCACTACTAATTGTCTCTGACAAGCTACGTTACCACCCATACACTGGTGTGTTTATCCTGTTACCACCCATACAATGGTGTGTTTATCCTGTTACCACCATACACTGGTTCGAGTACAATGCCTGTGCATTGCTCAACACACACACACACACACACACACACACACACACACACCGCCTCCCCTGATCCAACCCACTCTTCTTCTACCCCTTAGTCTGTTTTCCATCCCTCCAGACAGAGAGAGATTACCTATACAGACTCTGTTGATTCTCTGATCTTTAGACAGACAGACATATTTTTCACCAAGTCGGCCTTTAGGTTACTCGCCCAACGCTCTTAATCGCTAGTCTATCTGTCGCTCTCTCCTTGATGTGTAGCTATATTTACCATCTACTGGTCTCTACAGCTCCATCCTCTACAGCTCCATCCTCTACAGCTCTGGTCTCTACAGCTCCATCCCCTACAGCTCCATCCTCTACAGCTCTGGTCTCTACAGCTCCATCCCCTACAGCTCCATCCCCTACAGCTCCATCCCCTACAGCTCTGGTCTCTACAGCTCCATCCACTACAGCTCCATCCCTACAGCTCCATCCACTACAGCTCCATCCACTACAGCTCCATCCCTACAGCTCCATCCCCTACAGCTCCATCCCCTACAGCTCCATCATCTACAGCTCCATCCACTACAGCTCCATCCCTACAGCTCCATCCACTACAGCTCCATCCTCTACAGCTCTGGTCTCTACAGCTCCATCCACTACAGCTCCATCCCCTACAGATCCATCCTCTACAGCTCCATCCCCTACAGCTCCATCCTCTACAGCTCTGGTCTCTACAGCTCCATCCCCTACAGCTCCATCCTCTACAGCTCCATCCTCTACAGCTCTGGTCTCTACAGCTCCATCCCCTACAGCTCCATCCTCTACAGCTCTGGTCTCTACAGCTCCATCCCCTACAGCTCCATCCCCTACAGCTCCATCCTCTACAGCTCCATCCTCTACAGCTCTGGTCTCTACAGCTCCATCCTCTACAGCTCCATCCTCTACAGCTCCATCCTCTACAGCTCTGGTCTCTACAGCTCCATCCTCTACAGCTCCATCCTCTACAGCTCTGGTCTCTACAGGTCCATCCTCTACAGCTCCATTCACTACAGCTCCATCCCCTACAGCTCCATCCTCTACAGCTCTGGTCTCTACAGCTCCATCCTCTACAGCTCCATCCACTACAGCTCCATCCCCTACAGCTCCATCCACTACAGCTCTCGTCTCTACAGCTCCATCCACTGCAGCTCTGGTCTCTACAGCTCCATCCTCTACAGCTCCATCCCCTACAGCTCCATCCTCTACAGCTCCGGTCTCTACAGCTCCATCCTCTACAGCTCCATCCTCTACAGCTCCATCCTCTACAGCTCTGGTCTCAACAGCTCCATCCTCTACAGCTCCATCCTCTACAGCTCCATCCTCTACAGCTCCATCCTCTACAGCTCCATCCTCTACAGCTCTGGTCTCTACAGCTCCATCCTCTACAGCTCCATCCTCTACAGCTCTGGTCTCTACAGCTCCATCCTCTACAGCTCCATCCTCTACAGCTCTGGTCTCTACAGCTCCATCCTCTACAGCTCCATTCACTACAGCTCCATCCCCTACAGCTCCATCCTCTACAGCTCTGGTCTCTACAGCTCCATCCTCTACAGCTCCATCCACTACAGCTCCATCCCCTACAGCTCCATCCACTACAGCTCTGATCTCTACAGCTCCATCCTCTACAGCTCCATCCACTACAGTTCTCATCTCTACAGCTCCATCCACTACAGCTCTGGTCTCTACAGCTCCATCCTCTACAGCTCCATCCACTACAGCTCCATCCTCTACAGCTCCATCCACTACAGCTCCATCCCCTACAGCTCCTTCCTCTACAGCTCCTTCCCCTACAGCTCCATCCCCTACAGCTCCTTCCTCTACAGCTCCACACCCTACAGCTCCTTCCTCTACAGCTCCATCCACTACAGCTCCATCCACTACAGCTCTCGTCTCTACAGCTCCATCCACTACAGCTCTGGTCTCTACAGCTCCATCCTCTACAGCTCCATCCACTACAGCTCCATCCTCTACAGCTCCATCCACTACAGCTCCATCCCCTACAGCTCCTTCCTCTACAGCTCCTTCCCCCACAGCTCCATCCCCTACAGCTCCTTCCTCTACAGCTCCACCCCCTACAGCTCCTTCCTCTACAGCTCCATCCACTACAGCTCCATCCACTACAGCTCCATCCTCTGCAGCTCCATCCTCTACAACTCCACCCTCTACAACTCCATCCTCTACAACTCCATCCTCTACAACTCCACCCTCTACAACTCCATCCTCTACAACTCCATCCTCTGCAGCTCCATCCTCTACAACTCCACCCTCTACAGCTCCATCCTCTGTAGCTCCATCCTCTACAACTCCACCCTCTACAGCTCCATCCTGTACAGCTCCATCCACTACAGCTCTGGTCTCTACAGCTCCATCCTCTACAGCTCCATCCTCTACAGCTCTGGTCTCTACAGCTCCATCCTCTGTAGCTCCATCCTCTACAACTCCACCCTCTACAACTCCATCCTCTACAACTCCATCTTCTACAACTCCACCCTCTACAACTCCATCTTCTACAACTCCATCCTCTACAACTCCATCCTCTACAACTCCATCCCTACAGCTCCATCCACTACAACTCCATCCACTACAGCTCCATCCTCTACAGCTCCATCCTCTGCAGTTCCTTCCGCTACAGCTCCATCCTCTACAACTCCATCCTCTACAACTCCATCCTCCATAACTCCATCCTCTACAACTCCACCCTCTACAACTCCATCCTCTACAACTCCACCCTCTACAACTCCATCCTCTACAACTCCATCCTCTACAACTCCACCCTCTACAACTCCATCCTCTACAACTCCATCCTCTACAACTCCACCCTCTACAACTCCATCCTCTACAACTCCATCCCTACAGCTCCATCCACTACAACTCCATCCACTACAGCTCCATCCTCTACAGCTCCATCCTCTGCAGTTCCTTCCGCTACAGCTCCATCCTCTACAACTCCATCCTCTACAACTCCATCCTCCATAACTCCATCCTCTACAACTCCACCCTCTACAACTCCATCCTCTACAACTCCACCCTCTACAACTCCATCCTCTACAACTCCACCCTCTACAACTCCATCCTCTACAACTCCATCCTCTACAACTCCACCCTCTACAACTCCATCCTCTACAACTCCATACTCTACAACTCCATCCTCTACAGCTCCATCCTCTACAACTCCATCCTCTACAACTCCATCCCCTACAACTCCATCCTCTACATCTCCATCCTCTACAACTCCATCCTCTACAGCTCCATCATCTACAACTCCATCCTCTACAGCTCCATCCTCTACATCTCCATCCTCTACAACTCCATCCTCTACAGCTCCATCCTCTACAACTCCATCCTCTACAACTCCATCCTCTACAGCTCCATCCTCTACAGCTCCATCCTCTACAACTCCATCCCCTACAACTCCATCCTCTACATCTCCATCCTCTACAGGTCCATCCTCTACAACTCCATCCTCTACAACTCCATCCTCTACAACTCCATCCTCTACATCTCCATCCTCTACAGCTCCATCCTCTACAACTCCATCCTCTACAACTCCATCCTCTACAGCTCCATCCTCTACAACTCCATCCTCTACAGCTCCATCCTCTACAACTCCATCCTCTACAGCTCCATCCTCTACAGCTTTGGCCTCTATGTGTGTTTAGTACAGTTCAAAACCAAGCAAATACTTACCATATTATGGTCTGGTCTGGTGTCTAGACCTCTTTAATAGTGTGTGTGTGTGTGTGTGTGTGTGTGTGTGTGTGTGTGTGTGTGTGTGTGTGTGTGTGTGTGTGTGTGTGTGTGTGTGTGTGTGTGTGTGTGTGTGTGTGTGTTTATGCTCTCTGATGTAACAGTGTGATCTGTCCAGGCTGGGCACAGTGAGCCCACAGGCCTTTGTTGGCATAGACAGGGATTTACTAGGCTGGTACTTTACCGGCTCACAGACCTGGGATCAAATACCATTTACAATCCCCTCAGACCTGGGTTCAGATACTATTTAAAATCCCCTCAGACCTGGGTTCAGATATTATTTACAATCCCCTCAGACCTGGGTTCAGATACTATTTACAATCCCCTCAGACCTGGGTTCAGATACTATTTACAATCCCCTCAGACCTGGGTTCAGATACTATTTAAAATCCCCTCAGACCTGGGTTCAGATACTATTTAAAATCCCCTCAGACCTGGGTTCAGATACTATTTAAAATCCCCTCAGACCTGGGTTCAGATACTATTTACAATCCCCTCAGACCTGGGTTCAGATACTATTTAAAATCCCCTCAGACCTGGGTTCAGATACTATTTAAAATCCCCTCAGACCTGGGTTCAGATACTATTTACAATCCCCTCAGAACTGGGTTCAGATACTATTTACAATCCCCTTAGACCTGGGTTCAGATACTATTTAAAATCCCCTCAGACCTGGGTTCAGATACTATTTACAATCCCCTCAGACCTGGGTTCAGATACTATTTACAATCCCCTCAGACCTGGGTTCAGATACTATTTACAATCCCCTCAGACCTGGGTTCAGATACTATTTAAAATCCCCTCAGACCTGGGTTCAGATACTATTTACAATCCCCTCAGACCTGGGTTCAAATACTATTTAAAATCCCCTCAGACCTGGGTTCAGATACTATTTAAAATCCCCTCAGACCTGGGTTCAGATACTATTTAAAATCCCCTCAGGCCTGGGTTCAGATACTATTTACAATCCCCTCAGACCTGGGTTCAGATACTATTTACAATCCCCTCAGACCTGGGTTCAGATACTATTTACAATCCCCTCAGACCTGGGTTCAGATACTATTTACAATTCCCTCAGACCTGGGTTCAGATACTATTTAAAATCCCCTCAGACCTGGGTTCAGATACTATTTAAAATCCCCTCAGACCTGGGTTCAGATACTATTTACAGTCCCCTCAGACCTGGGTTCAGATACTATTTAAAGTCCCCTCAGACCTGGGTTCAGATACTATTTAAAATCCCCTCAGACCTGGGTTCAGGTACTATTTAAAATCCTTCAAATACTTTCAGCGTTTGCTCTCGTCTGCCTGGAGTGCCAGGTGGGTTGCTAGGGTTGTCATTTCTCTATTGGTTCCCTTGCACCAGACAAGCTCTATCAAACACAGCTAAATTATTTCAAATGATTTCAAATAGTAGTTAAACCCAGGTTAGGGTCACGTTCGCCCCAGCCCCTCGCCAACCTCCCTTAGATTTACAAAAGGGATAAAAAACGTGTTGTTTTAATGCTGAATTACTCCTGGGTTGTGTCTGAAATAGTACCCTATTCCCTATGTAGTGCACTACTTTGAACCAGAGCCCATGGGGAATAGTACCCTATTCCCTATGTAGTGCACTACTTTGAACCAGAGCCCATGGGGAATAGTACCCTATTCCCTATGTAGTGCACTACTTTGAACCAGGGCCCGTGGGGAGTAGGGAGCCTTTAGGGACAGAGCCCTGCTCCTCTCCCCTGCTACAGCCACTACAGCCTGAACAACAGTGTTCTGAGCACTAGACAGACAGACAGACAGACAGACAGACAGACAGACAGACAGACTAAAACAAGCTGGGTCTCTTACCATGGCGATGAGTTAAAATGGCTGCTAATGACTGTGTTGTTCATAAAGATCTAAAAAACCCACCAAACCACTAAATTATGGAAATACTGTCCTTTAGATAAATAGGTTAGAGTGTGTGTGTGTGCGTGTGTGTGTGTGTGTGTGTGTGGCGCAGAAGGACTGTTGAGTATGTAATCCTGGAGTCAAACTGGGGTGAATTGCTGTAACAATCAGAGATCACAGTCTGGCTTCACACACTTCACCTCACCTCACCTGCTTTCTTCCAGAGACACTTACAGGAGCCATTAGGGTTAAGTACCTTGCTCAAGGGCACGTCAACAGATTCACTTAATCAGCTCTGTGATTCAAACCAGCAACCTTTCGGTTACTGACCCAACACCCTGAACCGCTAGGCTAACCGCTAGGCTAACCGCTAGGCTAACCGCTAGGCTAACTGCTAGGCTAGCTGCCACCAGCCAGGGTTCATAGTTCAATACAGATCAAAACAAAGATAATTCATATTATGGTCTGGTCTGGCGTCTATACCAAATCAAAGTTCATTTGTCACGTGCGCCGAATACAACAGGTGTAGGTAGACCTTACAGTGAAATGCTGAATACAACAGGTGTAGTAGACCTTACAGTGAAATGCTGAATACAACAGGTGTAGTAGACCTTACAGTGAAATGCTGAATACAACAGGTGTAGTAGACCTTACAGTGAAATGCTGAATACAACAGGTGTAGTAGACCTTACAGTGAAATGCTGAATACAACAGGTGTAGTAGACCTTACAGTGAAATGCTGAATACAACAGGTGTAGTAGACCTTACAGTGAAATGCTGAATACAACAGGTGTAGTAGACCTTACAGTGAAATGCTGAATACAACAGGTGTAGTAGACCTTACAGTGAAATGCTGAATACAACAGGTGTAGTAGACCTTACAGTGAAATGCTGAATACAACAGGTGTAGTAGACCTTACAGTGAAATGCCGAATACAACAGGTGTAGTAGACCTTACAGTGAAATGCTGAATACAACAGGTGTAGTAGACCTTACAGTGAAATGCTGAATACAACAAGTGTAGTAGACCTTACAGTGAAATGCTGAATACAACAAGTGTAGTAGACCTTACAGTGAAATGCTGAATACAACAGGTGTAGGTAGACCTTACAGTGAAATGCTTACCTTTTTAATAGTGTGTGTGTGTGTGTGTGTGTGTTTGTGTGTGTGTGTGTGTGTGTTTGTGTGTGTGTGTGTGTGTGTGCCAGGGTGCTGTGGACATGCCAGCTTGGTTGGGACATATCAAAAGCCTGAGTTCTGACGGGTGAGAGGGACAGGACTCACCGCAGTCACACACACACACACACACACACACACACACACACACACACACACACACACACACACACACACACACACACACACACACACACACACACATACAGTCCCTTTCACCAGAAGTAGCAGGCTTGTAAAATGTGAGCTCCTCACCTCACCACCTCACTCTCTCATCTCTTTTTTTAAATGTATCCATTATTTTACCAGGTAAGTTGACTGAGAACACGTTCTCATGTACAGCAACGACCTGGGGAATAGTTACAGGGGAGAGGAGGGGGAGGAATGAGCCAATTGTAAACTGGGGATTATTAGGTGACCATGATGGTATGAGGGCCAGATTGGGAATTTAGCCAGGACACCGGGGTTAACACCCCTACTCTTACGATAAGTGCTATGCGATCTTTAATGACCTCAGAGAGTCAGGACACCGGGGTTAACACCACTACTCTTACGATAAGGGCCATGGGATCTTTAGTGACCACAGAGAGTCAGCACACCGGGGTTAACACCCCTACTCTTACGATAAGTGCCATGGGATCTATAATGACCTCAGAGAGTCAGGACACCGGGGTTAACACCACTACTCTTATGATAAGTGCCAGTGATCTTTAATGACCTCAGGACACCCGTTTAACGTCCCATCTGAAAGACACCACCCTACACAGGGCAGTGTCCCCAATCACTGCCCTGGGGCATTGGGATATTTTTAAGACCAGAGGAAAGAGTGCCTCCTACTGGCCCTCCAACACCACTTCCAGCTGCATCTAGTCTCCCATCCAGGGACCGACCAGGGTCAACCCTGCTCAGCTTCAGAAGCAAGCCAGCAGCATCTAGTCTCCCATCCAGGGACCAACCAGGGTCAACCCTGCTCAGCTTCAGAAGCAAGCCAGCAGCATCTAGTCTCCCATCCAGGGACCGACCAGGACCAACCCTGCTCAGCTTCAGAAGCAAGCCAGCAGCATCTAGTCTCCCATCCAGGGACCGACCAGGACCAACCCTGCTCAGCTTCAGAAGCAAGCCAGCAGCATCTGGTCTCCCATCCAGGGACCGACCAGGGTCAACCCTGCTCAGCTTCAGAAAGCAAGCCAGCAGCATCTAGTCTCCCATCCAGGGACCGACCAGGACCAACCCTGCTCAGCTTCAGAAGCAAGCCAGCAGCATCTAGTCTCCCATCCAGGGACCGACCAGGACCAACCCTGCTCAGCTTCAGAAGCAAGCCAGCAGTGGTGTGCATGGTGGTAATGTTACAAACATGAGGCTAGCAACACATGATTTAAAACCCATTTATTCATTAGGCTATTTATGAAGTGTTTGTTAGTGGGTTGCTATGCTGTAAATGTGGTCAAACAGGGATTTAAATGATAACAATCTTCTCTAATCCTGCTCTCTCATAGGGCACTGCTGTTGACCAGGAACTATGATGTCACACGTTGCCCAGACACAGACCAGGAGGGCAGGAGAACACACTGGTTGTATCATTAATGGAACCTTATACACTACTGTTGACCAGGGACTATAGGGCACTGCTGTTGACCAGGGACCAATAGGGCACTGATGTTGACCAGGGACCAATAGGCCACTGCTGTTGACCAGGGACCATAGGGCACTGCTGTTGACCAGGGACTATAGGGCACTGCTGTTGACCAGGGACCATAGGGCACTGCTGTTGACCAGGGACCATAGGGCGCTGCTGTTGACCAGGGACCATAGGGCAGTGCTGTTGACCAGGGACCATAGGGCACTGCCGTTGACCAGGGACCATAGGGCACTGCTGTTGACCAGGGACCATAGGGCACTGCTGTTGACCAGGGACTATAGGGCACTGCTGTTGACCAGGGACTATAGGGCACTGCTGTTGACCAGGGACCATAGGGCACTGCTGTTGACCAGGGACTATAGGGCACTGCTGTTTTAGGTCAACATTAAAAAAAGGGGCTAATCCTTCAGAGACAATTGAAACATGGATGGTGTATGTGTGCCATTCAGAGGGGTGTGGTAGTAGGTGCCAGGCACACCGGTTTGTGTCAAGAAATGCAAAGCTGCTGGGTTTTTTCCCACTCAACAGTTTCCTGTGTGTATCAAGAATGGCAACCACCCAAAGGACATCCAGACAACTTGACACAACTGTGGGAAGCATTGGAGCCAACATGGGACAGCATCCCTGTGGAAGCATTGGAGCCAACATGGGACAGCATCCCTGTGGAAGCATTGGAGCCAACATGGGACCAGCATCCCTGTGGAAGCATTGGAGCCAACATGGGACCAGCATCCCTGTGGAAGCATTGGAGCCAACATGGGACCAGCATCCCTGTGGAACGCTTTCGACACCTTGTAGAAGTCTCTTGGACCTAGACGTGGCGCTCCGGTACTGCTTGCCGTGCGATAGCAGTGAGAACAGTCTATGACTTGGGTGGCTGGAGTCTTGGACAATTTGTAGGCCTTCCTCTGACACCGCCTGGTATAGAGGTCCTGGATGGCAGGAAGCTTGGCCCCAGTGATGTACTGGACCGTATGCAGTACCCTCTGACACCGCCTGGTATAGAGGTCCTGGATGGCAGGAAGCTTGGCCCCAGTGATGTACTGGACCGTATGCAGTACCCTCTGACACCGCCTGGTATAGAGGTCCTGGATGGCAGGAAGCTTGGCCCCAGTGATGTACTGGACCGTATGCAGTACCCTCTGACACCGCCTGGTATAGAGGTCCTGGATGGCAGGAAGCTTGGCCCCAGTGATGTACTGGACCGTATGCAGTACCCTCTGTAGTGCCTTGCGGTCGGATGCCGAGCAGTTTCCATACCAGGCGGTGTTAAAACCTCGATGGTGCAGCTGTGGAATTTTTTGAGGATCTGAGGACCCAATGCCAAAATCTTTTTAGTTTCCTGAGGGAGAATAGGTTCAGTCGTGCCCTCTTCACATCTGTCTTGGTGTGTTTGGACCATGTTAGTTTGTTGGTGATGTGGACACCAAGGAACTTGAAGCTCTCAACCTGCTCCACTACAGCCCTGTCGATGAGAGTGGGGGCGTGCTCGGCCCTCCTTTTCCTGTAGTCCACAATAAGCTCTTTTGTCTTGCTCTCTGTCTGTAGTCTTGTATAGTTACAGTCTGTCTAGAGTCTTGTATAGTTACAGTCTGTCTGTAGTCTTGTATAGTTAGTCTGTCTGTAGTCGTGTATAGTTACAGTCTGTCTAGAGTCTTGTATAGTTACAGTCTGTCTGTAGTCTTGTATAGCTACAGTCTGTCTGTAGTCTTGTATAGTTAGTCTGTCTGTAGTCGTGTATAGTTACAGTCTGTCTAGAGTCTTGTATAGTTAGTCTGTCTGTAGTCTTGTATAGCTACAGTCTGTCTGTAGTCTTGTATAGTTAGTCTGTCTGTAGTCGTGTATAGTTACAGTCTGTCTAGAGTCTTGTACAGTTAGTTTGTCTGTAGTCGTGTATAGTTACAGTCTGTCTAGAGTCTTGTATAGTTAGTCTGTCTGGAGTCGTGTATAGCGTAACCAGGGGTTTTGGCCAGCCAGACTAGTAGACTTCAGTTTACTAGCCTGAGTAACATGTCCAACATCTGTGCCATCTGATTCTTGAAAAGTAATGTCACTGGCCTGGCGGGCTAGTCTGGCACATTTTCTACTATCTGGGTTCTACTATCACGATTCTACTATCCCGGTTCTACTATCCCAATTCTACTATCCCGGTTCTACTATCCCCATTCTACTATCCCGGTTCTACTATCCCAGTTCTACTATCCCGGTTCTACTATCCCGGTTCTGCTAGCCTGGTACTACTATCCCAGTTCTACTATCCGGGTTCTACTATCACGATTCTACTATCCCGGTTCTGCTATCCCAGTTCTACTATCCCGGTTCTACTATCCGGGTTCTACTATCCCGATTCTACTATCCCCATTCTACTATCCCGGTTCTGCTATCCCAGTTCTACTATCCCGGTTCTACTCTCCCCATTCTACTATCCCTGTTCTACTATCCCGGTCATAAAAAGTACTCGCCTTTGGCTAGCATGCTAGTAAGGCTATCCATCTGGAGCGTAGCATGCTAGTAAGGCTATCCATCTGGAGCGTAGCATGCTAGTAAGGCTATCCATCTGGAGCGTAGCATGCTAGTAAGGCTATCCATCTGGAGCGTAGCATGCTAGTAAGGCTATCCATCTGGAGCGTAGCATGCTAGTAAGGCTATCCATCTGGAGCGTAGCATGCTAGTAAGGCTATCCATCTGGAGCGTAGCATGCTAGTAAGGCTATCCATCTGGAGCGTAATATAACCAGGTAAAGACCTCGACAAGTAAAATCACAATCATGAAACCAAACGTAGCATTTACAAACTGTTTATTTAAATAATACATTACATTACATTACACGCAGAAATAAACAACAACAACAACAACAAAAACGTTTTGGATTACTTTAAAGGTTTTGTTACGATATATTAGACAGCTCATGTAGTGTCATCATGTTATAAACTAAATATTAAAAACACTAAATAGTCAAGTTTTTTTAAAGATAAATGTACTTGTTGTTTAATACTACTTAATTATGTCATCTAAAATAAAAACGACTAGATAAATACTCAACGAAAAAGTGGTTCACAACAAAAAAAAAGTGTATTTAATCTGAATGTAAAAAATAAACGGATTACATCCTATTTATCTGGGAAACTTGAAAGATTTGAATAGGATTTACACCGGAGATCAAGTCAGGGGGTAGAGATTACAGTTTCAACCGAAGACAGTAGAGATTCTTCTATATATTAATACATTTATAGTTGAGGTTTGTATTTCTTATTGTTTTCTTTGGCTTTCTTTCTTTCAGGAAGAGTGTTGCTGGTATGGTGACATAGTGTTGCTGGTATGGTGATATAGTGTTGCTGGGCTGGTATGGTGATATAGTGTTGCTGGGCTGGTATGGTGACATAGTGTTGCTGGGCGGGTATGGTGATATAGTGTTGCTGGTATGGTGATATAGTGTTGCTGGGCTGGTATGGTGATATAGTGTTGCTGGTGTGGTGATATAGTGTTGCTGGGCGGGTATGGTGATATAGTGTTGCTGGTATGGTGATATAGTGTTGCTGGTATGGTGATATAGTGTTGCTGTTATGGTGACATAGTGTTGCTGGTATGGTGATATAGTGTTGCTGGGCTGGTATGGTGATATAGTGTTGCTGGTGTGGTGATATAGTGTTGCTGGGCTGGTATGGTGATATAGTGTTGCTGGGCTGGTATGGTGATATAGTGTTGCTGGTGTGGTGATATAGTGTTGCTGGGCGGGTATGGTGACATAGTGTTGCTGGTATGGTGACATAGTGTTGCTGGTATGGTGACATAGGCTGTCAGGGTTACGGTGACTGAGCCATTGTGAAGCATTGGTGACTGTACTGACAACAGCCACCAGAATTCCTCCACAGACTAAAGACTTCAGAGATATCTGAAAGAAGGCTAGTTGCGTTGTAGGATGACCGAGTGAAAGAATTACACAGGAGAACAGCGACAAAAACACACCAAAACAAAAACGACCAATGGATTCCTACTCTCTTATCTAAGAACCTAACATGGGTTCTTCGGCTGTCCCCATAGGAGAACCCTTTGAAGAACCCTTGTTGGTTCTAGGTAGATGCCTTTTGGTTCCGAGCAGAGCCGTTTTGGGTTTCATGTAGAAATGGTACTACATGTAACCAAAAAGAGTTTTACCTGGAACCGAAAATGGTTCACATAGCCGGATAACACTTTAGGAACCCTCTTTCTAAGAGCGTAAGAAAATGAGATGAGTGAGTGTGTGTGTGTGTGTGTGTGTCTGTAGGAGCAGCTGACCATGTAGATTGGTAGTGGGAGGGGATGAGGATAGGTAGCTAGAAGGTGGGAGGGGATGAGGATAGCTAGGTAGTGGGAGGGGATGAGGGTAGGTATATAAGGTAGCTAGGTAATGGGAGGGGATGAGGATAGGTATCTAAGGTAACTAGGTAGTGGGAGGGGATGAGGATAGGTATCTAAGGTAGCTAGGTAATGGGAGGGGCTGAGGGTAGGTATCTAAGGAAGCTAGGTAGTGGGAGGAGATGAGGTTAGGTATCTAAGGTAGCTAGGTAGTGGGAGGGGATGAGGATAGGTATCTAAGGTAGCTAGGCAGTGAGAGGGGATGAGGATAGGTATCTAAGGTAACTAGGTAGTGGGAGGGGATGAGGATAGGTATCTAAAGTAGCTAGGTAGTGGGAGGGGATGAGGATAGGTATCTAAGGTAACTAGGGAGTGAGACGGGATGAGGATAGCTAGGTAGTGGGAGGGGATGAGGGTAGGAAGGTAGTGGGAGGGGATGAGGATAGGTAGGTAGTGGGAGGGGATGAGGATAGCTAGGTAGTCGGAGGGGATGAGGATAGCTAGGTAGTGGGAGGGGATGAGGATAGCTAGGCAGTGGGAGGGGATGAGGATAGGTAGGTAGTGGGAGGGGATGAGGATAGCTAGGCAGTGGGAGGGGATGAGGATAGCTAGGCAGTGGGAGGGGATAGGTGGGTAGTGGGACGGGATGAGGACAGCTAGGTAGTGGGAGGGGATGAGGGCAGGAAGGTAGTGGGAGGGGATGAGGATAGGTAGGTAGTGGGAGGGGATGAGGATAGCTAGGTAGTGGGAGGGGATGAGGATAGCTAGGCAGTGGGAGGGGATGAGGATAGCTAGGCAGTGGGAGGGGATGAGGATAGCTAGGCAGTGGGAGGGGATGAGGATAGCTAGGCAGTGGGAGGGGATAGGTGGGTAGTGGGACGGGATGAGGATAGCTAGGTAGTGGGAGGGGATGAGGGTAGGAAGGTAGTGGGAGGGGATGAGGATAGGTAGGTAGTGGGAGGGGATGAGGATAGCTAGGTAGTCGGAGGGGATGAGGATAGCTAGGTAGTGGGAGGGGATGAGGATAGCTAGGCAGTGGGAGGGGATGAGGATAGGTAGGTACTGGGAGGGGATGAGGATAGCTAGGCAGTGGGAGGGGATAGGTGGGTAGTGGGACGGGATGAGGATAGCTAGGTAGTGGGAGGGGATGAGGGTAGGAAGGTAGTGGGAGGGGATGAGGATAGGTAGGTAGTGGGAGGGGATGAGGATAGGTAGGTAGTCGGAGGGGATGAGGATAGGTAGGTAGTGGGAGGGGATGAGGATAGGTAGGCAGTGGGAGGGGATGAGGATAGGTAGGTAGTGGGAGGGGATGAGGATAGGTAGATAGTGGGAGGGGATGAGGATAGGTAGGTAGTCTGAGGGGATGAGGATAGCTAGGTAGTGGGAGGGGATGAGGATAGGTAGGTAGTGGGAGGGGATGAGGATAGGTAGGTAGTCGGAGGGGATGAGGATAGGTAGGTAGTGGGAGGGGATGAGGATAGGTAGGTAGTGGGAGGGGATGAGGATAGCTAGGTAGTGGGAGGGGATGAGGATAGCTAGGTGTGGTAATAATGGTGTATAACATCACGTATGGGTATCAGTAGTCTACCACAGAGGAGAGGAGGTGCTGGGTGACTGGTCTGCAGACCTGGGTTCAAATACTACTTTAAATATTTAAACATGCTTAATATATTGTTGATTGAGTTTGTCTGGCTTAACAGACCAGTAGCACAGTCCTAAAACCGCAAAATCCACTCATTAAACCCCGCCCATCAGACCCCGCCCACCAGGCCGCACCCACCAGGCCCCGCCCATCAGACCCCACCCATCAAACCCATAAAACCCCTCTTATCAAACCCCGCCCATCAGACTCCGCCCATCAAACCCCCGCCCATCAGACCCCCGCCCATCAGACCCCGCCCACCAGGCCGCACCCATCAGGCGCCGCCAACCGGACTAGAGCAGATGCTGAAAGTATCTGAAAGATGTTGAATAGTGCTTGAACCCAGGTGTGGTTGTCTGGACCCGGCTCTTATACCACGTAATTGGTCTCTGCTGGGATGTCGGCATCGGGAACGTCTTTCACCTCCTTGGCAGAGGAGGAGTGCTGCTGAGGCTTGTGTTTAGGGCTTGATGAGAGACGATGGGTGTTAGAGGCACCTCCTCTGTATCCTGAGAGAGAGAGAGAGAGAGAGAGAGAGAGAGAGAGAGAGACAGAGAGAGAGAGCGAGACAGAGAGAGAGACACAGAGAGAGAGACAGAGAGAGAGAGAGAGAAAAGGAGGGAGGGAGGGAAAGAGGGGGGTGAGTAGAGAGAGAGGAGAGAGAAAGGGAGGGAGGGAGGGAGGGAGGGAGGGAGGGAGGGAGGGAGGGAGGGAAGGAGGGAGGGAGGGAGGGAAAGAGAGGGGTGAGTAGAGAGAGAGGAGAGAGAAAGGGAGGGAGGGAGGGAAAGAGGGGGGTGAGTAGAGAGAGAGGAGAGAGAAAGGGAGGGAGGGAAAGAGGGGGGTGAGTAGAGAGAGAGGAGAGACAAAGGGAGGGAGGGAAAGTAGAGAGAGGAGAGAGAAAGGGAGGGAGGGAAAGTAGAGAGAGGAGAGAGAGAGGAGAGAGAAAGGGAGGGAGGGAGGGAAAGAGGGGGGTGAGTGGAGAGAGAAAGGGAGGGAGGGAAAGAGGGTGGTGAGTAGAGAGAGAGGAGAGAGAATGGGAGGGAGAGAAAGTAGAGAGAGGAGAGAGAGAGGAAAGTGGAAGGTAAGGTGATGGAAGGTATGTGCAGAGGCCCTGAGGGGAGCATCACTCACCACTAGTCATGTTTTCCTATTGTTTCTAGTGTTTATAAGCCTCTGTTCTGATCTGGAACCAAATCAACGAGACTAATGACCGCTAATGACCTAACACCAAACAAACACCAAGAAGTAGCCTGTGTGTGTGTGTGTGTGTGTGTGTGTGTGTGTGTGTGTGTGTGTGTGTGTGTGTGTGTGTGTGACCGTGTGTGTGTGTGTGTGACCGTGTGTGTGTGTGTGTGACCGTGATCTGATATGTTGCAGATTTGTTTATTTTTATTTAACCTTTTATTTAACCTTTTATTTAACCTTTTATTTAACCTTTTATTTAACCTTTTATTTAACCTTTTATTTAACCTTTTATTTAACTAGGAAAGTCAGTTAAGAATTCTTATTTAATAATGACGGCCTACATCGGGCCAAACCCGATCGAGCGCAGCCCTCCCAATCATGGCCGGTTGTGTTACAGCCTGGATTCGAACCAGGGTGTCTGTAGTGACACCTCTAGCACTGAGACGCAGTGCCTTTAGACCACAGCGCCACTCGGGAGCCCAAACATCTGGCCTGGTGTTTTCCTCAGAGGCTCAACGAACAGCAGAGAAACTAACAACTCAAAGTGTGGAGTGGAGTTGAGCTTCTCAGAGCCCGAGCCTCTTCTTCATTCATGCTGAGCTTCTCAGAGCCCGAGCCTCTTCTTCATTCATGCTGAGCTTCTCAGAGCCCAAGCCTCTTCTTCATTCATGCTGAGCTTCTCAGAGCCCAAGCCTCTTCTTCATTCATGCTGAGCTTCTCAGAGCCCAAGCCTCTTCTTCATTCATGCTGAGCTTCTCAGAGCCCGAGCCTCTTCTTCATTCATGCTGAGCTTCTCAGAGCCCGAGCCTCTTCTTCATTCATGCTGAGCTTCTCAGAGCCCGAGCCTCTTCTTCATTCATGCTGAGCTTCTCAGAGCCCGAGCCTCTTCTTCATTCATGCTGAGCTTCTCAGAGCCCAAGCCTCTTCTTCATTCATGCTGAGCTGCTCAGAGCCCAAGCCTCTTCTTCATTCATGCTGAGCTTCTCAGAGCCCGAGCCTCTTCTTCATTCATGCTGAGCTGCTCAGAGCCCAAGCCTCTTCTTCATTCATGCTGAGCTTCTCAGAGCCCGAGCCTCTTCTTCATTCATGCTGAGCTTCTCAGAGCCCAAGCCTCTTCTTCATTCATGCTGAGCTTCTCAGAGCCCAAGCCTCTTCTTCATTCATGCTGAGCTTCTCAGAGCCCAAGCCTCTTCTTCATTCATGCTGAGCTGCTCAGAGCACAAGCCTCTTCTTCATTCATGCTGAGCTTCTCAGAGCCCAAGCCTCTTCTTCATTCATGCTGAGCTGCTCAGAGCCCGAGCCTCTTCTTCATTCATGCTGAGCTTCTCAGAGCCCGAGCCTCTTCTTCATTCATGCTGAGCTTCTCAGAGCCCGAGCCTCTTCTTCATTCATGCTGAGCTGCTCAGAGCCCAAGCCTGTTCTTCATTCATGCTGAGCTTCTCAGAGCCCAAGCCTCTTCTTCATTCATGCTGAGCTTCTCAGAGCCCAAGCCTCTTCTTCATTCATGCTGAGCTTCTCAGAGCCCAAGCCTCTTCTTCATTCATGCTGAGCTGCTCAGAGCCCGAGCCTCTTCTTCATTCATGCTGAGCTTCTCAGAGCCCGAGCCTCTTCTTCATTCATGCTGAGCTTCTCAGAGCCCAAGCCTCTTCTTCATTCATGCTGAGCTTCTCAGAGCCCAAGCCTCTTCTTCATTCATGCTGAGCTTCTCAGAGCCCCAGCCTCTTCTTCATTCATGCTGAGCTTCTCAGAGCCCAAGCCTCTTCTTCATTCATGCTGAGCTTCTCAGAGCCCGAGCCTCTTCTTCATTCAATGCTGAGCTTCTCAGAGCCCGAGCCTCTTCTTCATTCATGCTGAGCTGCTCAGAGCCCGAGCCTCTTCTTCATTCAATGCTGAGCTTCTCAGAGCCCAAGCCTCTTCTTCATTCAATGCTGAGCTTCTCAGAGCCCGAGCCTCTTCTTCATTCATGCTGAGCTTCTCAGAGCCCAAGCCTCTTCTTCATTCATGCTGAGCTTCTCAGAGCCCAAGCCTCTTCTTCATTCAATGCTTCTATGAGCTGAACCCAAGTCAGCGTGGTGTTGAGTTACCCTATTCCCTGGCCCATGGTAAACTAATTACCACCAGGCCTCATACGGCTCTGGTCGAACGTGGTGCACTATGTATATATATAGGGAATAGGGTGCCCATTAAGGACAGCCTAAATCACTGTGGTGTTGCGTTACCGTGGGATTACATGTGATCCATCACCCTACAGGTGGCAGGCGACTGCCAGGGCTACATCCCAAATGGAACCCTATTCCCTACATGGCGCTCAGAGCACTATTAACCCTCATCAAAAGTACTGCACTATGTAGGGAATAGGGTGCTATTTGGGATGCCGCCTTGGGAAAGTGGCTTTATGAGGGGGGGGGGGGGGGGGGGGTATTAGGGACGCAGCTTTGTAATGTGATTGTGTTACTAAACCACTAAACTCACTCTATTACAGTGTTACTAAACTCACTCTATTACAGTGTTACTAAACTCACTCTACTACAGTGTTACTAAACTCACTCTATTACAGTGTTACTAAACTCACTCTACTACAGTGTTACTAAACTCACTCTACTACAGTGTTACTAAACTCACTCTACTACTGTGTTACTAATCTCACTCTACTACAGTGTTACTAAACTCACTCTATTACAGTGTTACTAAACTCACTCTATTACAGTGTTACTAAACTCACTCTACTACAGTGTTACTAAACTCACTCTATTACAGTGTTACTAAACTCACTCTACTACAGTGTTACTAAACTCACTCTATTACAGTGTTACTAAACCACTAAACTCACTCTACTACAGTGTTACTAAACTCACTCTATTACAGTGTTACTAAACTCACTATACTACAGTGTTACTAAACCACTAAACTCACTCTATTACAGTGTTACTAAACTCACTCTACTACAGTGTTACTAAACTCACTCTATTACAGTGTTACTAAATCACTAAACTCACTCTACTACAGTGTTACTAAACCACTAAACTCACTCTACTACAGTGTTACTAAACTCACTCTATTACAGTGTTACTAAACTCACTCTATTACAGTGTTACTAAACCACTAAACTCACTCTACTACAGTGTTACTAAACCACTAAACTCACTCTACTACAGTGTTACTAAACCACTAAACTCACTCTACTACAGTGTTACTAAAATCACTCTATTACAGTGTTACTAAACTCACTCTATTACAGTGTTACTAAACCACTAAACTCACTCTACTACAGTGTTACTAAACCACTAAACTCACTCTACTACAGTGTTACTAAACCACTGAACTCACTCTTCTACAGTGTTACTAAACCACTAAACTCACTATATTACAGTGTTACTAAACTCACTCTATTACGGCTTTACTAAACTCACTCTATTACAGTGGTACTAAACCACTAAACTCACTCTATTACAGTGTTACTAAACTCACTCTACTACAGTGCTACTAAACTCACTCTATTACAGTGTTACTAAACCACTAAACTCACTCTACTACAGTGTTACTAAACTCACTCTATTACAGTGTTACTAAACGCACTCTATTACAGTGTTACTAAACTCACTCTATTACAGTGTTACTAAACCACTAAACTCACTCTACTACAGTGTTACTAAACCACTAAACTCACTCTACTACAGTGTTACTAAACTCACTCTACTACAGTGCTACTAAACTCACTCTACTACAGTGTTATTAAACCACTAAACTCACTCTACTACAGTGTTACTAAACTCACTCTATTACAGTGCTACTAAACTCACTCTATTACAGTGTTACTAAACTCACTCTACTACAGTGTTATTAAACTCACTCTATTACAGTGTTACTAAACTCACTCTATTACAGTGTTACTAAACTCACTCTACTACAGTGTTACTAAACTCACTCTACTACAGTGTTACTAAACTCACTCTACTACAGTGTTACTAAACCACTAAACTCACTCTATTACAGTGTTACTAAACCACTAAACTCACTCTACTACAGTGTTACTAAACTCACTCTAATACAGTGTTACTAAACTCACTCTACTACAGTGTTACTAAACTCACTCTATTACAGTGTTACTAAACTCACTCTACTACAGTGTTACTAAACTCACTCTATTACAGTGTTACTAAACTCACTCTACTACAGTGTTACTAAACTCACTCTACTACAGTGTTACTAAACTCACTCTACTACTGTGTTACTAATCTCACTCTACTACAGTGTTACTAAACTCACTCTATTACAGTGTTACTAAACTCACTCTATTACAGTGTTACTAAACTCACTCTACTACAGTGATACTAAACTCACTCTATTACAGTGTTACTAAACTCACTCTACTACAGTGTTACTAAACTCACTCTATTACAGTGTTACTAAACCACTAAACTCACTCTACTACAGTGTTACTAAACTCACTCTATTACAGTGTTACTAAACTCACTATACTACAGTGTTACTAAACCACTAAACTCACTCTATTACAGTGTTACTAAACTCACTCTACTACAGTGTTACTAAACTCACTCTATTACAGTGTTACTAAATCACTAAACTCACTCTACTACAGTGTTACTAAACCACTAAACTCACTCTACTACAGTGTTACTAAACTCACTCTATTACAGTGTTACTAAACTCACTCTATTACAGTGTTACTAAACCACTAAACTCACTCTACTACAGTGTTACTAAACCACTAAACTCACTCTACTACAGTGTTACTAAACCACTAAACTCACTCTACTACAGTGTTACTAAAATCACTCTATTACAGTGTTACTAAACTCACTCTATTACAGTGTTACTAAACCACTAAACTCACTCTACTACAGTGTTACTAAACCACTAAACTCACTCTACTACAGTGTTACTAAACCACTGAACTCACTCTTCTACAGTGTTACTAAACCACTAAACTCACTATATTACAGTGTTACTAAACTCACTCTATTACGGCTTTACTAAACTCACTCTATTACAGTGGTACTAAACCACTAAACTCACTCTATTACAGTGTTACTAAACTCACTCTACTACAGTGCTACTAAACTCACTCTATTACAGTGTTACTAAACCACTAAACTCACTCTACTACAGTGTTACTAAACTCACTCTATTACAGTGTTACTAAACGCACTCTATTACAGTGTTACTAAACTCACTCTATTACAGTGTTACTAAACCACTAAACTCACTCTACTACAGTGTTACTAAACCACTAAACTCACTCTACTACAGTGTTACTAAACTCACTCTACTACAGTGCTACTAAACTCACTCTACTACAGTGTTATTAAACCACTAAACTCACTCTACTACAGTGTTACTAAACTCACTCTATTACAGTGCTACTAAACTCACTCTATTACAGTGTTACTAAACTCACTCTACTACAGTGTTATTAAACTCACTCTATTACAGTGTTACTAAACTCACTCTATTACAGTGTTACTAAACTCACTCTACTACAGTGTTACTAAACTCACTCTACTACAGTGTTACTAAACTCACTCTACTACAGTGTTACTAAACCACTAAACTCACTCTATTACAGTGTTACTAAACCACTAAACTCACTCTACTACAGTGTTACTAAACTCACTCTAATACAGTGTTACTAAACTCACTCTACTACAGTGTTACTAAACTCACTCTATTACAGTGTTACTAAACTCACTCTACTACAGTGTTACTAAACTCACTCTACTACAGTGTTACTAAACCACTAAACTCACTCTACTACAGTGTTACTAAACTCACTCTATTACAGTGTTACTAAACTCACTCTACTACAGTGTTACTAAACCACTAAACTCACTCTGCTACAGTGTTATTAAACTCACTCTTGTTACAGTGGCGTCCGTGCCAGCCCTCCTTACACAGGCACTTGTTGGGTTCCACACAGGTCCCATGGGCTCCACAGCTGGGCTCACAGACAGCTGCACACACACACACACACACACACACACACACACACACACACACACACACACACACAGTCAGGATACACATATTGTCAGAGACACATTGTCAGAGACACATTGTCAGAGACATATTGTCAGAGACATATTGTCAGAGACATATTGTCAGA